>NC_043001.1:46739313-46751813 GCF_006345805.1 Octopus sinensis | reverse complement strand
TTTACTTTGGCCTTCTCTCGGGAATCGCGCACATCGTCGTTTCGAGCTTATTGACTTTTGTCAATGAGATGTACCTAAGAGAGGCAACTCTTAACGAATTAAGTAAAGCTTTATATATAATTCAGCCAATACATTGACTGATTAGCGCTAGTAGATCGCCCGATCGAGAAAAATATTGGAGTGATAAAGTGGAAACATCGATGTCTGAGATTACCGAGAGAGGGCGACACTGAACGAACTGGGTGTTTTCACAACTTTTTACCATGAGAGATTTTTTTCTGCACGTTAACTGCAGTTGAAATATGTGACAAACATAATTCAACTAACCTAAATTGTGATAATACGTAAACACTGCTTTGCACCATCCCTCCAATACACACACACACACAAACACACACATACAAACACACACATATATACATATGTATGTATATAATATTTCTATTTTTGTAATCAGTGGATTTATTTCACTAGAATTCTTATATGTTTACGAAGGCTAGACAGGCATCTCCAACTAGCAGGCCATACTACTCCAGACTGATGACGAGCAAAGACTCAGAAACTAGTCTCTGGTGCAGGCTTCGCTGGATGAAGGAGCTTGTCTCCCCCTTGTAAACATAAGGACACAGGAAATGTGTCAAGGCCGACAGGAAGCGTTGATGCTTCCTAGGGCTAAATAGCAGTGGTGTAATTCCCTTCATAGGACTGTCACATTAAGTTGACAGTATAAAACTATTCTATATTTATATATATATACTAGCAGTATCACCCGGTGTTGCTTGGGTTTGTTTCGACCCTTTAGAATTGGAATTTTTGAAAAGTAAAAATTTTGCATTATGCACCTTGTTATTCTCTTCAAGTGAACATTTTTCCAGTTGAAATACACCGAAAAATAGTGACACAGCAGTCAAAAATCGTAAAATATAGGGACTTTCATAGAAAAAGCACCTTTTTGATGTAAATAATGAAGAGCAAGCCTTCTTCTATCATACTCTCAATTTTGGTCAACCTGCGTTGCAGGGTCTCGAAGGAGATAGTGTTAGTTGAAGGCTACCAAACCTGCCACACACAGACAACTTCAGCTTTATATATATAGATTTGCTACACACTACTTTCCATCCTTAATAATGAAACTTGGTAGATCCAAAAGTTAAACACACAGACACACACACACAGATACACACATAGACACACAAGTTGAGTTTTATATATATAGATTTCTCAACGGGGATTTCAGGGGAGAGTTTCAGGGAGTCGCTGGCGATGTATCGTGATGATAAAAAATCCGGCCTGCTAAAATTTGGTTAAAGAGATTCAAACTGCAGACTCAACGCAAAATGGTCACATTTAATTCAAAGCATTAAAAATGTTATGAAAACAATTGGTATGTGTTCACAAAGTCCAAACGATTAATACGAAAAACCCCTCCAGGCTACATCCCGAGAATTCATTTCTTTGTCGAATTTCTACAATGTTTACTGCGATTCGGTTTTATATCTTGATTTTTTTATTTTTCATGCAATTTACGCATGCTTGCACGCATGGTGAACACAGTTCACGTCAAACAGCTGACTGAGTAAAGTTCACTATTCAATGCATGGGATAAGGCCTAAACAAACACATTATCGATTTTTGCACTTGCGAGATGAATTTCGGAACAGAAATAGCGCAGTTCAATTTTCATTCACCTAAAATTTAAGTGACCCATTTTTGGTGGTTCTAAGATTTGTTGGCTAGGAGGAGATGTGCCGGAAAGTTAAACACACAGATACACACACAGACACACAAGTTGAGTTTTATATATATAGATATATTTATATTATACGTACGTATATATGCATGTATTTATGAATGCACATACACACACACGCATATATACATATATGTGTATATATACATACATACATACATACAGACAGACAGACATACATATGTATGTATGTATGTACATACATACATACATACATACAGATGTATGTATGTATGTCTGTATGTCTGTCTGTCTGTCTGTATGTATATATGTATGCATTTATATATGTATGAAAGTACATAGAAAGACACGCACGCAACTGAAAGCTGAAAACGTCTCATCTTCCCAACCCATATTTCAAGAATCTAATAAGCTCTTGACTAGATGAAGAGGTGAAAATATACAAACGATTGGAGGAGGAGGTGAGTGAGTGAATAAAGCACGAAAAATATATGCATTGATTAACATATATGTTTTGTTCTGATAAGAAATTTACGTGTACATATATAGGTGTAGTAGATGTGTGTGTGTTCATGCGTATATATCAGTATACTTATGAACAAATATTGTATGTGTATGTATATGAACACATATACATACACATACAATATATGTGTATGTATATGTGTGTATGTGTGTGCATACGCATATATGTATATGAATGCTTGTATGTACATGTATATGTATGTATGCGTGTGCGCGTGTGTGCTTATCTATATATGTATACACTCACATAAGTATCTCTATCTTTCAAAGTATGTATGTACGCGTGTATGTTTCTGTGTGTGTGTATGTATGTATGTATGTATGTATGTATGTATGTATGCATGTATGTACGTATCTATCTATCTATCTATCTATCTATCTATCTATCTATCTATCTATCTATCAATCTCTCTGTCTGTCTGTCTGTATATCTGTCTGTCTGTGTGTCTGTCCTTCTTCCTCCCCTCTTTCTCTCCCTCCCATCCCCTCTCCCTTCCTCTCCCCCTCTTTCTCTCTCTACTTATCAGCATGTGCGTGTACGTGTGATGAAGTTAAATTTCCTTTTGAAGTTAATGACTAAATTTAAAGCAGCTGTGATATGTCTCCTAAGCTTGCTTAAAAAAGAAAAAAAAGAAAAACATCTCCAATACAAACACCTCGAAGATTCACTAATATACATTCCAAATCTCTCTGTTCTACAAAATATAGCTATCGATCTTCGACAAGATTAACAACTTGACACAACATTTATCTTTTCTTTATATACAATATCTTTGACTGAAATAGGTGGGTTGTTTCTATAGTGTTTCAGTGATTGAGTGCTCGCTCTAACAGTGATAGAACTACGGTTTCAAAATTGAATATTCCTATGAGTGCATTGCTTCCCAACGATATGGTTCCAGGTTCAGTCCCACTCCATGACGACTTGAGAAAATGTGTTCTACTAACTGGCGCAGGAGTGGCTGTGTGGTAAGTAGCTTGCTTACCAACCACATGGTTCCAGGTCCAGTCCCATTGTGTGGCACCTTGAGCAAGTGTCTCCTACTATAGCCTCGGGCCGACCAAAGCCTTGTGAGTGGATTTGGTAGACGGAAACTGAAAGAAGCCCGCCGTATATATTTCTGTATGTATGTATATATATATATATATATATATATGTGTGTGTGTGTGTGTGTGTGTGTGTGTGTGTGTGTGTGTGTGTGTGTGTGTTTGTGTGTGTTTGTGTGTGTGCGTTTGTCCTCCCAACATCGCTTGACAACCGATGCTGGTGTGTTTACGTCTCCGGTTCGGCAAAAAAGACCGATAGAATAAGTACTAGGCTTACAAAGAATAAGTCCTGGGGTCGATTTGCTCGACTAAAGGCGGTGCTCCAGCATGGCCACAGTCAAATGACTGAAATAAGTAAAAGATAAAATATAATGGTTGAACGTATTCTTGACATTTAGTTCCATTAATAAATTTCCAATGAGTTCGCAGTATGACACAACGTGTGACAAGACTATAGCTTCTGAATTACAGCTTCGAACCATCCGACAAGTTTCAATACAATTTCTGTCACTCTTCGTCCCGAGGATTAAAATGCAATACAGTGAGATCGAGCACGGCCTTGGTGGTTGAGAGGTGAACTACATACATACTTGAGAACAGTGGTCCCGATGCGCGCACTCGCGTAGTCGCGCATCCGCGCTAGCTAGTCGTGACTAGTCGATCCTACAACGACTAACCTAGCAAAGTAAATAAAACACAAAATGAATAATTTTTTTTACACAAAGTAAATAATTTTTTAAAACTAAGTAAATAAAACACAAAAACACAAAGTAAGGATCGACTAGTCATGACTAGTTAGCGCGGATGCGCGACTGCGCGAGTGCGCGCACCGGGACCACTGTTCTCAAGTAGTACCCATAGTTAATCCCCACTCACCCCAATAAAAACGAAGAAAAAACGCAAGAAAAAAAAACGCGAGGACGTGGTACATGCAAAGTATTAGCAGGTAATTACTTTAAATGAAAACGTGCACACCCATATTTATAAATATATATGAATTTATACTAATGCATTCACCATGCGTTCTCTGGATGTATGTGCATGTGTATCTTATCATTTATGGGGTTTCCACAGGTTTTGTACGATATATCTCCACTTTTGCATTAGCGACTGGTTTACCAGCACATTTATACTTTACTGTGCAGTCAATCATCACTACAAGAACTTTATACTGCAGAATTATTAAAATGTGTTGAATAATGCTGAATAGTGATTTATCATTTATGATATACACTTAATCATACCAATCATAATCCTCGAAAATGTGCTAAATGATCATCGTCAATGGTCAACATTATGATAGAATTCATGGGTATTACATAACTGAGGCAAATAATTTACATTTAAATCAGCCAATGCTACACACTTTGTGCATCATTTAGGAATGCCAATGCAAACAAATCTGCAACATCTATTTTCAATATTTTCCAGCAAATGTGATCAAGGTAACACTACTAAGGCCTCCCAGCTTCTTTAAAATCCTTGTTTTGGCATCGCAACTGCTGTTTCTTCTAGCGGTCATTTCTCAGCGTAAACTACACACACTGCAGAGACAGGTGCATTCAAATCAAACTGGTAAATAAAAATAAAGGTCAGCATGGTCAGGCGTGCTCAGGTCAAAAAAGAATACAAGATCTGGTGATAAATTCAGCCATGAAAGGTCACAAAAGCAGCTGGGGTTTCTGTAGACATATCAAGTTATTTCACAGCGTAGACTATGGTTACTGCGGTAGACCGCACGCTAAAGTAGCACCCAATTAGCTTTTTAATAGTCAGTGAAAGACTTCCATGCTTAATAATATTTATTATTACTACAAAATAATAATAAAGTAAAAGGGAATGTACCAATGTAGATGTGTTATGAATTAATGTCATATTAAACAAAACCAGTGGTCGATAAATATTTTCTTTCCAATTACACTGAATGACAACGTATCATTGTTTCTCATTTAATTTTTTTCCTACATCTAACATATAACATCAATATTATTATTAAAACTGGGGGAATGAGACTTAAGATTTCTTCATATCATTTTCCTGACAACTGCATTTTTGTTTAACATTAAAATCATCTAACTTTTCTTTTTAATACGAAGAATTCATTGAATGGAAGTAGTATCAACGACTCAGATAATTAATCCTAATGTGTTGTTGTTGTTGTTGTTGTTATTATCATTAAGGCGGCGAGCTGGCAGAATCGTTAGCACGCCAGGCAAAATGATTAGCGGTTTTAGTCTGTCTTTATGTTCTGAGTTCAAATCTGAGTTCAAATTCCGCCGAGGTCGACTTTGCCTTTCATCGATAAATTAAGTACCAGTGAAACACTGGAGTCGGTGTAACCGACGAGTCCCCTCCCCCAAATTTCAACCCTTAGTAGAAAGGATCATTGCGTATAGTAGATTAGTACCTAGGGTAGAAAGGATTATTATTATTATTATTATTATTATTATTATATTATTATTATTATTATTATTTTCATTAGCACCTTCTTTCAATTCCGTTTCCATTTCTTGCCGAGTGTCTTCCTGACACCTAGGGCAGAGAAACGTATTGTATATATTGGTAGGCCATTAAAACAAGCACACCAGATTGTTCATTTACAAAGTCATGTGATAGAGAAAAAGGGAAAGACAGAAAGAAAAAAGAAAAAATAGAAAAGTAAACAAATAAAGGGGGGAAAGGTAAGAAAATTCACAGCGACAATGCTCTTCTAAATATGTGTGACGTACCAGTTAAGACAATCTTTTGCACTTCCTGCATGGATGGTAAGCCAGGAATCATTCTTAAATAATTTTCAGTTCCTTTTTTGATCATTCCAAGTGCTCCTACAATCACTGGTATTGTAACAGTCTTGAGATGCCACATCTTTTCGATTTCCATTAGCAGATATTTATATTTTCTGACCTTATCAAATTCTTTTGTCGAGATATTATGGTCACAGTGTATGCTCATGTCAATCAATAAACAGACTTTATTGCTGTAGTCTTTCACAGTTATATATGGTTTATTGGCCTTAATGGTCCGATCTATACATGCTGGGAAGTCCTAAAGAATAATTACATTTTCTCCTTCAGTTACAGCCTTAGGGTGGTGCTTCTACCATTTGTCAACAGTTTTGATTTTATAATGCCGACACATTATCCAGTGTAGATATTGGCCAACTCTGTCATGTCTTGATTTGTACTCTACAAGTGCTAAAAACCTTACATCCAGAGATTAGGTGATCGACTGTTTCTATTCCATCGTTGCAGTATCGGCACTTTGGGTCTACACCATTTTTCATCACATTGGCTTGATAGTTCCGGGTCAATAAGCTCTGATTTTGGGCAGCTAAGATAAAGCCTCCATGTACTTTAGCCCTGAGATCCGTAGCCACTGATAGGTGTGCTTCTGGTCTACATCAGCTTGATTTGCTACGAGCCATATATTTGCTATGCAGAGGTTTTTGCTCCCATCTATCAGCCAATTGTTCAAACGCATTTTGCTTTGCGATTGATTTCACCTTCTTTGCAACTACAGTTGCTGCACTTCCCTCATGCTGTTCAACCTGGGTATTATGCATAAACTCACTTGAAAATTATTATTATCATTATTATTATTATTATTATTATTATTATTATTATTATTATTATTATTATTATTATTATTATAATAAAAACCTATCTACGAATAACATGGATAACTCACTGCAAGTCTCTAGTGGTGTATTTGGGAAATCCAGGCGAAGCTTGTCGTACACCTGTAAATGCCTGAGAAGCTTAGCGAGGCTTTTGTGCCAACCCACTATCTGCTACTCACACATAGTCTTTGCTTGTGTCTAAGATCCCATTCCAGTCGCCCACTAACACTAGTTAGCGAGATGTTCCTAGGAAAGTCTCTAGACATCTAAAGAAATCCGGCCGTCCAGTTCCAATTGCTGCATAGACTGCCGCTAATCTGAATGCTCCACCATTGCCGTCTTTGCTGCTTACGTCCAAGACCACCATCCTACCGACGGGGCCTTGAAAAACTGTACTAATTTTCAAGTCAAGGCGTTTCCAAAACAGCACCCCGACGCCATCTGATCCTGGCCGGCCGGAGGAGGCATAAATATTGAAGTCATCCAGAAGTAGAGCAAGTGATTACGTTTCAGAAATCCTAACGCTGGAGATGTACTACGGTGTCAGCTGTTCTTTACCAGTGAACAAAGGTAACACCCCTTATTTTTCGAGCACCTTCCAGAGTATTCGAGCGGTTCCAAGCAGTGCTGTTTTCTGCAAGTGCTCCACCCTTATTGCAGCCCCTATTTGTTCCATGTACTTCTCAAGATTTTTACTCACTGTTCCCAGGGCTCCGATAATTATTGGTACTACTACCACCTTTTTCTTCGACCACAACTGCTTAACATCTCAAGCTAACCTGTCATATCTATCGACTTTTCTTTCTTCCTTATTGCATACCTTGCTGTCTGCTGGACATGCTTATATCTATGATCCAGCGTTGTTTGCTTTCTTTCTCAATTAACACTATGTCTGGTTTATTATTATTATTATTATTATTATTATTATTATTATTATTATTATTATGAGTGAGAGAGCAGTTCATGCCATCAAAGTGACACTGGGGTAAAATATACGAAGCCCAATATACCCATCATGACTACCCGTCTGATAAGGGTACACCAGGCACATGCATCACAACCATATGTGCGCGACATGGTGATCTCATATCAAGATAAACAGCGCATGACCTTGCAGGTGGGGCCCAGTTAGAATTTTCTTCAGGTTGAGTAGCCCATCCCGCTCAAAAAGGTCCCTGAATAAGGGTTGTTTAAGGATGTTGAAAGAACCACCTAAGTTTCCAGAGGTGAATTATTCAAACCCCAAAGAATCCCTCTCAACACATGGCATGATGCTCCCCCACTACTTCTGCTCGTGATCAGAGATGCACATATCGTCAGCCACTAAGGGACATGCTCAACTGTTTAAGATCAAACAGCTGACAAGCAAATCTGTGGTATTGAGCAGAATATTTTATGTAGCCCATCTTTTATACCAAGACAAAACAATGTACATGATAACACTTCCAATCAGTTAAGATCAGAAGCCATGAGAGCCACTGCCTGGTACTGCATTATTATTATTATTATTATTATTATTATTATTATTATTATTATTATTATTATTATTATTATCATTATTATTATTATTGAGAGAGCAGTACATGCCATCAAAATGACACTGGGGTAAAATATAAAAAGCCCAATATAGCCATCATGACTACACGTCTGATAAGGGCACACCAGACACATGAATCATAACCATATGTGCGCGATATGGTGGTCTCATAGCAAGATAAACAACGCATGACTTTGCAGGTGGGGCTTGCTTAGAATTTTCTTCCGGTCAAGTAGCCCATCCCACTCGAAAGGTCCCTAAATAAGGATTATTTAAGGATGATGATTATTTAAGGATACTCCCCCATGACTTCTGCTCGTGATCAGTGATGCAAATATTGTCTACCACTAAAGGACATGATCAACTGATTAAGGTCAAGTAACTGACAAGCAAATTCGTGATATTGAGCAGAACATTTGCTGTAGCCCATCTTTTTATACCAAGCCAAAACATGTACATGATAACACTTCCAATCAATTAAGATGAGACGCCATAAGAGCCACTACCTGATATTTGTAACGACTCTACTAACTCGCCGTCTTTAGTTTCAAATTTTGGCACAAGGCCTACAAATTTAGAGGGTAGACTTAGTCTACCAACCACATGGTCTCGGGTTCAGTTCCACTGCGTGGCACCTTGAGCAAGTGTCTTCTACTATAGCTTCGGGCCGACCAAAGCCTTGTGAGTGGATTTGGTAGACGGAAACTGAAAGAAGCCCGTCGTATATATGTATGTATGTATATGCATGTGTGTGTATATGTTTGTGTGTCTGTGTTTGTCTCCCCAATGTCGCTTGACAACCGATGCTGGTGTGTTTACGTCCCTGTAACTTAGCGGTTCGGCAAAGGAGACCGATAGAATAAGTACTAGGCTTGCAAAGAATAAGTTCTGGGGTCGATTTGCTCGACTAAAGGCGGTGCTCCAGCATAGCCACAGTCAAATGACCGAAACAAGTAAAAGAGTAAAAGAGTAGTATCTTTGGACAAGCGCTTTATTTTATCGGCACTGAGGAGATGAAAGACAAAGTTGACCTCGGTAGGATTTGAACTGTGAGCTATCATGATAATGGTTTCAATTTTTGACACAAGGGTGAGGATAACTCGATTACATCGATCCCAGTGTTCAACAGCTACTTATTTTATCGATCCTGAGGGAATGAAAGGCAAAGACGACTTCGGTAGAATTTGAACTCAGAACGTAAAGATGGACGAAATGGTGCTAAGCATTTTGCCCGGCGTGCTAACGGTTCTGCCAGCTCACTGCTAACGATTCTGCCTGTCAATCATAATAATAGAAAGAAATATTCATAGACCACAACGAAAGTATCTTCGTGTAAAGTTCTCTTAAAGTGCTCAAAATTTTTTCCATCAAATTCAAAGCTGTACTTTTACTACAAAAATTTTGCACCCAAAAGAAACGGTACCTAAATTTCAGTATCTATCTATCTATCTATCTATCTATCTATCTATCTATCTATCTATCTATCTATCTATCTATCTATCTATCTATCTATCTATCTATCTTTCTACTCCACTTCCAATTTAGCCTCTTATCAATACGGTCCAAGGCAAGTCCCCTCTGATGACACCCACATCTATCTTAATATCACTCGTCTCGCTTTCTTTCTCTTTACAGCTTCCTTCTTTACAGCTTCCTTCTCTTTCTCTCCCCCCTCTCTCCCCACTACCACTCTTTCTTTTCCCCTGCTTCACCCTTATTACCTTCCTATAATTCTTCGTCTCGCCCTCCCTACCATGTTTACCCCCGTTTTTAGTCGAACTCCTACATCTAGTAATGACCTCGTTCTTACGCTCCACCGAGCATTGCTAATGAGTTATTTCGGCAAGACGCGACCGAAGACATATAACTGGAATTGTTGCTGCTGTGAGTGATGCTGCAGCTACTGCTAATGATGATGAGGTAGATGATGATCTAGCCGTCGATACTGCTGCTGTTGTATTGTTGTTGTTATTGTTGTCGTCGTTCTTGTCGTCATTTTTGTTGTTTTTGCTGTTGTTTCTACTATATTGTAGTTTTTCTCCTTAATATTATTCTTACAAACTATGATACCCTGAAATATGTATGTATGTATGTATGTATGTATGTATGTATGTATGTATGTATGTATGTATGTATGTATGTATGTATGTATGTACATATATGTATATGAATATATGTGCGTGTGTGTGTATCCTTCTATTAAAGATGCTAAATTATCACAGGACTGTTACTCAGAGTTTCACGTTCCCGTTCGTCCGACAGTTGTGATTACAACTGTCGGACGAACGGGAACGTTAAACTCTGAGTAACAGTTGTGTGATAATTTTGCAGCTGTAATAAAAGCACATTAGTATTATTAGTATTATTCGAATACTATTTTTTCCACCCTGTTTTGCATTTATGTGCTCAACTACATGTGGATTGTTGGCGACTTTTTTTCCTCCGTCTTCCTTTTCTCTTCGGCTTCCCTCTGTCTCCTATTTCTGAAGAAGAGCTTTGCTCGAAACGCAAAACACCCTTTCTTCCCTTCGCTGAGCGTCTTATTATGAACACTGAGTGGTTATTATTCGATGCTGAAGAAGGCGACAGAAAGTTTGTAAGTAGCTGCACAAGATCAAGCATTAAGGACTAATGCCAAGATAGACAAAAACCAAGTAGATTCTCAATGTAGATTATGAAAATCAAAAGAGGAAAGCGTTACTCATATAGTAAGTGAATGTAGCATGCTGGCACAGAACGAATACAAGACATGACAATCTAGGGAGCGCAATTCACTGGGAGCTATGTAGAAAGCTAGGATTTGAACATACAGATAAATGGTATGAACATGAACCTAATAAATTACTAGAAAGTAAGAAATACAAGATATGGGACTTTAACATTCAGACTGACAAGGTAATAGAAACTAGAAGGCGGCGAGCTGGCAGAATCGTTAGCACGCCGGGCGAAATGCTTAGCGGTATTTCGTCTGCCGCTACGTTCTGAGTTCAAATTCCGCCGAGGTCGACTTTGCCTTTCATTCTTTCGGGGTCAATAAATAAGTACCAGTTACGCACTGGGGTCGATATAATCGACTTAATCGGTTTGTCTGTCCTTGTTTGTCCTCTCTGTGTTTAGCCCCATGTGGGTAGTAAAGAAATAGGTAATAGAAACCAGAAGGCATGATTTGGCAGTATTGTTAGAGAATAGAAAGTGCCAGATAATTGACTTTACAATCCCAAATGCTGAAAAAATTAATGAGAAGTATAGAAAAATTAGCAAAGCACCAGGACGTAGCTATTGAATTACAGAGACTATGGAAAATGCATGTAAAATGTATCCCAGTAGTTATAGGTGCATTGGGAAATATCCCTATAGATGGATAGAGGAAATAGACATAAAACCCAGTTTAGTACAGCTGCAGAAAGCAGTGTTATTAGGGATAGCTAGGATACTTAGGAGGGTTTTTGGCCCGATGTTAGGACTCTTTTCCTTTCCAACAGTCTAATCTGTTGAGTGTTTATGAATAATAATAATAATAATAATAATAATAATAATAATAATAATAATAATATAATAATAATAATAATAACAATAATAATAATAATAATAATAATAAAAGATGGGCTACAGCAAATATTCTGCTCAATACCACAGATTTACTTGTCAGTTGTTTGACCTTAAACAGTTGAGCATGTCCCTTAGTGGCTGACGATATGTGCATCTCTGATCACGAGCAGAAGTAGTGGGGGAGCATCATAGCCATGTGTTGAGAGGGATTCTTTGGGGTTTGAATAATTCACCTCTGGAAACATGGGTGGTTCTTTCAACATCCTTAAACAACCCTTATTCAGGGACCTTTTGAGCGGGATGGGCTACTCAACCTGAAGAAAATTCTAACTGGGCCCCACCCGCAAGGTCATGTGCTGTTTATCTTGATATGAGATCACCATGTCGCGCACATATGGTTGTGATGCATGTGCCTGGTGTACCTTTATCAGATGGGTAGTCATGATGGGTATATTGGGCTTCGTATATTTTACCCCAGTGTCACTTTGATGGCATGAATTACACTCTCACTC
>NC_043001.1:46714313-46736813 GCF_006345805.1 Octopus sinensis | reverse complement strand
CTCCACCATCGCTTGACAACTGATGTTGGTGTGTTTACGTCCCCTAACATAGCGGTTCGGCAAAAGATACCGAGAATAAGTACTAGGCTTACAAAGAATAAGCCCAGTGGTCGATTTGTTCAACTAAAGGCGGTGCTCCAGCATGGCCGCAGTCAAAATGACTGAAAGAAGTAAAAGAGTAAAAGAGATATTTTTGTTCAACTTTCAGAGAGTACAAACGACAAAGAAAATTAAAGGGGTAGAAGAAAAATGTTATAAGTCCATGTTTGAACTTCTCTGCATTAGGATTTGAAATGTAAGGTCTCTACTCAAATGACGGAAGCACGTCTTATCCAATGTTAATTGCATCGATACAGCCTCATATTGAGATGAACTAAATTTACTAACATTATTATGGATCGCCGAGCCCCCAGTAACAGCTATTGAATTTATAACACCTCTCTTCCACCCTTTAATTTTCTCTGTCGTTTGTACTCTGTGTAAGATAGACCTATTTTATATTTCATACCCAAACTAACTTTCTTCTGTTGGCCTGCTCGCTTAGCCAGCGGAGTGGCGTCATCTGATGGTAACAACATCTGATGGTCTGGTCGGTCACGTGATCTCGTGATATACACATATATCATATGGGAAGCTTATTAGATTCTGCAAGTAAGTTTATTTTAATCTTTTTGATGTGATTCTGCGATTCTACTCTATACTGCTTTATTCCCCACCGTTTCCTCTCACATTCTTTTCTCTAATTCCCTTTTCTCCTCTTCACTGTTTTCTATCTGTCTCTCTCCCCTTTTTCTCTTTTTCTCTCTCTCGTTGCTCACACGTGATCATCGTCCATCTTTCTTTTCCTCACATGATTATCTTTTCTTTCAGGACTGTCCTAACGACTGGATGTATCCTATCTCTCTCTTCCATCTTCTCTCTTGTCAAAGAAAATATTTCTCCAATGTTTGCTATTTTACCCTCGTTCTGGTCTGTATGTTTTCGTTCGGTTTCCATGTATGTCTCCACTGTCTATTTTTGCTCCCAACTTTGACCGTCCATAAATCCCAAGTTTTGTTTTGGTACTTATGGCAGCATCTATCTTCAAAGACTCATATTGTCGTTCAATGCTCGAAATGAAGAGTAGATAGAGTTTTAAACGGCATAACAAGATCATATAAGGACCAAATGCACGTTTAGAAGCAATTAATATATCGAAAACAGAACAAAAGAATGCATCCAACAAATTCAAAATTATGATAACAGCTGTAGGAATTTAGACTACAAAGAAATAGTAGAAGAAGCCTCGAAATCAAAAGATTTTGAAGAATGTTTGAAATCTTCAGCAATTCAGATTTTGGGGTTAAAGCCGGTTTATTTTTAAAAGGTTGAGGAAGATTTAATGGAATGACGGTAGAATCTTTGCAAAGGCTTGCTTTTTTTTCTTCTTTTTAAATTGACCTTTAGATTTGGAAAAGGAGCTGAGCCAGATTCTCTCAGTTGCCATACATATTTGGACATATTCGACAACCGATTTTCTGGATACTTAAAATTTTACAAGCACAAACATTCTTTTAAATATCTAGAAACACACGAACACACACGCATACACACATGTATATATGCATGTGTATGTGTATGCACGTATGCATGTATGTATGTGTGTATATATGTATGTCATTCAGTTTTATTTCAAGATTTCTTACCAATAGAGAAAGAGCCGGTTTCTAACCTAGATCCAAGGATCCTGCGTTGGAATTTCAGCATCAACAACAGGGTATTTTTGTTTCTATGTATGTATATGTATATCTAGACATGATCATATATATCTAAATGAGAAGCTTCTGGAAAGTTTTACAGATATTTACAATCCCAGTGATGGATTGGATCTGTAGTCTTCGAATCAACTTTCTCCTTTTTCGTTTTGTGAAGTCTAATGTCACAAAATTGGTATTTAGGCAGTGTGTTACATATCCCAGGATCCCCCAAATTACAGGTATAAACCTGAACTTGTAATCTGGACAGAGTAATTGCAGATTTCTCAATAGTTCAGCGTACATATTCTCTTTTTCACTGATCTTCAGCTTTATGTTAACATCTGCTGGGCAGCTAATTTCCACAACTGTACACAGTTTCTTTTCTCTATCCCAAATCATTATATCAGGTGTGTTGTGCTCACACTTTATTGAGGTTTCCACTGGGACATTTCACCAGTATTCCTTTTTATCATGAGTGGCTATGGCTTCTACAATATTGTGGGTTCTTATTTCTTTGTTCTCGGGGTTATCCTTCCGACGGATTTCATTATAGAGTGCGCTAGCTACAATATCATGTCATTTTCGGACAACTGCTTACGATGTGGGTGATATCTTCAGTGTTATCAGTTGTCACATTTTACTGCTTTTCCTGCATCTCTATCCCTTGATATTTCCTGATGCTGGATTGCAAACGCATACCCTTCAAAATGGAAGGTAGTAATCAGGCTACTGGCCCATGATAGTCTGCTTTGATATCGATGTTACAATAACCTCGGAGCTTTCTACTAACATATCCGTGCATAGGATTCTGCTGATATAGGCTCATCCTTTCATCAGATGATACGCTGCGGTAGAGTTGTGCCACTTCTTTGAACATGTATTTAAGTTTATCAAACAAGGAATGCTGCTAAAGGAGCTGCCTTCCAAGTCTTATGATGTTATCAGCCTCATGTATGCAAACTTGGTCAAGGGCTGCACTTCGACATTTGGTGTTTGAAAGATGCTGCCGAAAGATGCTGCGATATTCAAAGGGATTTTGGATGGATGTTAAGCCTCTGCCACCTTGTTTTCGTTTTATGCAGTGGCGGTCTATTTATGTGGAAATTATGTATGCTTGTTAGTATTTTTCGGGTTTTCACATCAATGGCTCGGATCTCGTCAAGCGTCCAATCAAGCAGCCCAAATGTTGGTATGAGTACTGGCACTGCAAACACATTGGGGACCACTGTTTTATTGAATGTTGAGAGTTCTGCGGTCCAGATTTTCTTTATTCGGCTGTAATGTTCTTTAGTCACACGTGTTTTGTTACAGGTGCCATTATAAGATATTTTTTTCATTCATATGTATGTATGTATGTATTTTGACAAATACAAGGGAGAGAGAAAAAAGATACAGTTCCTTTTTTTTTTATCGCAAAATTGTTTTTGTAAATGTACAACATTAAGCATTAATATATATGTATTAAGCATTTTTATTGCTTGCGTGCATGTGTCAATGTTAGTGTATGTGCGTGCATGTATGTGTATGTGTGTGTGTATATATATACACACAAATATATATACATACATGCATACATATGTAATATATATATGTATGTATATGTGTATATATACATATATACACGCATAATATACATATATACACATATATGTGTGTGGGTATACATACATACACACACACACACACACCACACACACATATATATATATATATATATATATATATATATATATATATAAATACATACACAAACGTACATATACACACACAAACGAACACACTCTCTCTCTTACACACACGCACATGCACGTACCCACACAAATATAACAACTTGACACTGTAACAAGAAGATTGGTGTGGGTGTGTCGGTTGTCAGTGACACGCTGTTTTACGACTTTATGATGTCAGGTTAGAGTCTGTGGGATAACGGTGAGCACGAACAAGTCCTGTCGTCATAAATTTCACAGGGTTCATCAGATGAAGGTCTTTGACCACACGCAGCGTTTACTCTGCGTACGTACCCCTTAATACGATTTGATATAAATAAGGCTTAATTGATATGGTCTCCATACAACAGGCAGTCAAATGCAGCCACATGAACGCACACACAAAGACATACACACACCTATGTGTTAATGCGTACGTTTACGTAAACATAGATAGATAGATAGATAGATAGATAGATAGATAGATAGATAGATAGATAGATAGATAGATAGAAATAGATGGATAGATATACAGACAGTGTGTGTGTATCTGACTCTATTAGGATCGAGACAGTGCAATATTCACATAATATATCATATATATGTATGTATGTATGTATGTATATGTATATATATATATATAATATATTATGTGAGTATTGCACTGTCTCGAACCTCATAGAATCAGATACACACACACACACACAGTCACACACGCACACACACATACACTATTCTTTTATTTGTTTCAGTCATTTGACTGCAGCCATGCTGGAGCACCACATTTAGTCGAATACATCGACCGCAGGACTTATTCGTTGTAAGACTAGTACTTATTCTATCGCCCTCTTTTGCCGAACCGCTAAGTTACGGGGAGGTAAACACACCAACAACAGCATTTTCAAGCGATGTTGCAGGTACAAACACAGATACACACACATACACACACACATAATATATATGGTAGAAGACACTTCCCCAAGGTGCCACGCAGTGGGACTGAACCCGGAACCATGTAGTTCGTAAGCAAGCTACTTTATTTCATTAAGGTTTGCCATAAAATCATTACAAAGAGTAGCTTGCGGGTTGGACATATACATTGATGAGGTGAATGATGAAACAAGGATGATATTGATGGGAGAAGACAAAAAGCGCCCGCCGATTTTCTGCTTCTCTAAAACATTGTTCTTTTTTTTCCCCCAACATAATAAACAAAGCGAGGTATTGAACCTCTCACAACAGTTTTTACAATTATTGGACTTAATAGTCCATTACAAATAATAACATGCAATAGCATACAATAAAATATTCCATATACAATCAACACTAGTCCATTTACAAATGAGGTGCTGATCCTCTTACGCATTATAACACTGAGGCTTTTCAACCTCTTGTCAATTTTCCACCTCATCATCGCTTGTGTCCGTGTACTCCACCATATCCCATGCTTGCTTTAAAATCAAGGCATGCTCCGACTTGGCGTCACCCGGCCACATGCGATATTCCTCTTTTAGTCACTCCAGACTTTGAAACACGTGCAACGTTATGACCTCCACAGCTATCTGCGGAGACCATTCGGGATCCCGTATGAAGGCCAAAGGTACTCTCTGGTAGTGTTCTTTCACTACCTTTTCCACCTCTCCGCCTCTATAAAAGTAAATCAACAGTTCTTCGTCCTCCGGGTCCGAGGGAGTCAATTTTACCGTTGGCGGCAAAATTCGCGCCAATGGTGTCTCCCCCACCTCCGGTGGCACAACCGACGAGGCTCCGTGACACTCCGGCGCCTTGTCTGCAATGTCCCGTTTCTCCTCCTCTTCCTCTTTTTTCTTCTCGACTGGGGGAGGGTGCGTCTCCAACGTGACCTGGAAATTCGCCTCCCCTCCCTCATCCCCAGGATCCTTCGGTGAGCACCCATTATTGCTCACCTTCTTCCTTTTGCGGTTCTTCTTTGAGGAGTGTTCCGTCTCCTCGACCGCCTTCATTCCCTCCTCTACAGAGGTTTCCATCAACCGCTCCAGGACTTTGCTTTGTCCTTGAAAACATTTCTTTTTTATATAGCCAGGCTTCAAGCATCGATGACACTTGGAGGTGGGGGCTTCCCCAAGCATCACCGGATACCTAGACCCAGCTATTCTCAAAAAGTCTGGAAATATCAGACTTTCAGATGACTGAGTCCATAGAGTCAAAACAGCTTTTGACCCCTCCCAGTCAGGCGCAGGCAGAATATTTATGTTGAGGAGCTTGGTGCTACTGCCACTCAGTAATAAACTTAATCGCTACTGCTCCGAGTAATATACTTAATCGCTGGCTTAAATTCTGCCACCTCTCTTTCGATTGCCGTTTTTAGAAAAATTCCAACAATATTCCGACAACCTATTTTCAAAAACTGACAAACTATTTTCAAACAAAATTTTGCGGCAGGATACGCCCACCAAAATTTTCACAATTAAGTGAAAAAAAATTTTCACCCAGCCTCAGGTAGACTAGAATCCACTGAGGACTTCTTGTTTGGAAAAAATAATTGCTGAAAACAACAGGTGCCCACTAGACAGAAAAAAGTCTTACTTTACAGTTGAGTTTCAAAAGTCTTCAATTTAAGACGGCTTCAAAAGCACGTCTTACAGCTTCGATGTCAAACACAACTCTAATTCGCACATGCGCAATGAGGTAGCAAGCCACTTGGTAAGCAAACTACTTACCACACAGCCATTCTTACGCAATAGAAAGCAATAACACATTCGGACAGATAGACGATACTAAGACGGATAAGAGAAACAACAATTAGAAAGACAGGCAAAAAAGACGAGTCATTCGTAGCCTTCTTTCCTCAGTCAAGTACCAGAAGTCACGATCGTTTCGGGCAGTTACACTTGAGACGGTTCGATCTGGTTGCCCCCCCCCTCCCAAGTTTAATCTAAGAGCATTAGACCCCTTTGTAAGAAAGCTAGCGAATGTGTACGGCAATAAAGATATAAAACGGAGAACATGATACACAAAAAGACAAAAAACAGGAAACATGGAACACAATTATGAATACAAACAACAAGAAAATAACAACAGGTGTTTTTCGACTGAGAACGAATCCAATTGAGCTGGCGTGTATGAACTGAAAGCCTAAATGCAAGAACATTGGAGATGGACATAAGAGGTGATAGCGATCGTCAGTCAGGCCAAGAAAGAAAGATCATGGCTGGCTGGACACCGGTCACGTGGAAGGAGGAGAGATGGGTAAGAAGCAGCGAGACTGAAAGATTAGGAAAAAATCAGAGACAAAGAGAAAGGTACAGGGGAGATAAACGAGTGTGAAATAGTGGGAGTTAAAGAAAGAGAGGGTCGTTAGACCAGAAAGAAAGTTAAAATAGCGAACGCTGGAGAAATATTTTCTTGGGAAAGAGAAAAGGTAGAAGAGAGGGATATAGAAGACGTCCAGTCCTTAGAACGTCGTGTACGAAAAGAAAGAAGGTCACGTGAGGAAAAGAAAGATTGAAGATGGTCACGTGCGAGCAACGAGAGAGAGGGGGAGAGAGACAGATAGAAAGCTATACACACACACACACAACACACACACACACACACACACACATATATATATATATATATATATATATATATATATACATATATCATACGGGAAGCTTATTAGATTCTGCACTCATCACTTTCTGCTGTATTGTCTATTCTGTATTTTATGTAGTTTGTTCTTAGTGCTTGCTCTTGGGCAGCACAGATTAGAGCCTCCGTTTCCGGTTTTAAATTTGTTTTAGTCGTCCACAGCCATCTTTTTTCTCTGTCAGTCTTATCTTCAACATCCCTATGAAATTGTCCATGCATTCTTTTCTTTACCCACCTATTTTCAGTTTCATTCGTTTCCAATTGATTGTACAGTGCTTCAACTTTGCAATCTTCCATCCTACACAAGCCGGACCTTCTAATAATAGCGGTTCTGTGGCATTTTTACATACCATGCTATGTTGTTTTCTTCTGCTCTAATGATGTGTTCGCATCCAATAAGTCCTCTTTCTCCTATTTTTCTTGGTACACATAGTCTGTCAGTGTCAGTCCCATATCTAGTTGGCAACTTCCTTGTTTTTCTGTTTAAGTTGCTTAGTTCGTCTACTGTTCATGCGATTACCCCTGCTCCATATCTAAGGAGTGAAACTGCCCAGGTGTTGATAGCTTCAATCTTATTCCGTCCAGTAATAACACAAGCACAGGTCAATTTCAGTCCTTTATTATTAGTCAATCGGTTAAGTATCTAACCAACTGAATAATCGAGCGTTTGTTTAATGTGCTGGTTTCATCAATCAATTCGTTGTTTGTTAGTTAATGTTCTTCCGTCGCTGTCCGCGACATTTTCAGTGATTTAGTGACATTCTCTCTTGCCCCAAGGTGTCTCCTGCGCCTGTCTGAGAATGTGTGTATGCATGCTTGCGTGTGTGTGTATACATGTTTTTTTTTCTACTCTAGGCACAGGGCCCGAAATTTTGGGAAGGAGGGCCAGTCGATTAGATTGATCCCAGTATGCAACTGGTACTTAATTTATTGACCCCGAAAAGATGAAAGGCAAAGTCGATCTCGGCGGAATTTGAACTCAGAACGTAACGGCAGACGAAATACGGCAACGCATTTCGCCCGGCGTGGTACGTTTTCTGCCAACTCGCCGCATGCGTGTATACATATGTGCTATAAAAATGACATTCATGTGTATACGTATACATGTATACAGAGCTCCTCGGAAGAAATTTGACCAAAACTAATTTGAGAAGTCCACTTAAAATTTATATTATAATACGAGCTGAAGAATTAGAATATTCGGTTTCCATAGCAGCAATGTCTGCAAGCGCAGGCGTGGCCGTGTGGTAAGAAGCTTGCTTCCTGATTTGGGGTTCAGTTTCACTGCATGGCACCTTGGGTAAGTATTTTCTAGTATAGCCTCGGGCCGACCAAAGCGTGAGTGGATTTTGGCAGACAGAAATGGAAAGAAGTTCATCGTGTGTTTGTGTGTACGTGTGTGTCTTTGTGTGTGGGTCTGTCTGTGTTTGTTCTCCATTACCGCTTTACAACCAGTGTTGGAGTGTTTACATCCCGGTCACTTAGCGGTTCGGCAAAAGAAGAGACTGATTGAATAAGTACTTGGCTTAAAAAAAAAAGAAAACAATTTCTGGGGGCGATTTCTTCCACTAAAACCCTTCAACTCGCTGCCCTTGCATGGTCGTAGTGAAAACTCTGAAACAAGTAAAAATAGAAAAAAAAAAACAAAAAAAAACAAGAGGAAGAAAGAAGTTCTTCGTATATTCCATTCTTCAGTGGTAACGCATGTAGGGAGGCCTATTCTGCTCCCGGACAAGGGCGAAAGGTTTTCAACGAACTTTTTCATGAAGTTTAATTGTTTGTTTGGTGTTTAATGGCGATTTTGTCCTTGGTCAGTGCAAGAATGAACCGTTCGTTCGTAGTGAACTATTAAAAGGATAATTTCTTCAACACTGCATCATATAAGCTGTGTTTTCTTGCAATTAGTGCTAGGAGACGTCATTTACAAATCTTTTGTATAAAATGCATAGGTGTATATAGACACAAACACATACACACGCATAATACATATATACATACATACCTATATACTTACACACGCATGTATAAGCATATACATTACTGCATGTATATACATGTATATTATATGCATACAAATACATATATATGAATATGTGTGTATTTTATATATATATATTATATATATATATATATATATATATATATATATATATATATATATATACATATGTATTATATATATTTACATTGATACATATATATATACATAGATGTGTATAAATATATCTGTAGATATATATGTATTTCATATATATATGTGTGTGTGTGTGTGTATACATGTTTTTTCTACTCTAGGCACAGGGCCCGAAATTTGGGAAGGAGGGCCAGTCGATTAGATTGATCCCAGTATGCAACTGGTACTTAATTTATTGACCCCGAAAAGATGAAAGGCAAAGTCGATCTCGGCGGAATTTGAACTCAGAACGTAACGGCAGACGAAATACGGCAACGCATTTCGCCCGGCGTGGTAACGTTTCTGCCAACTCGCCGCCATGCGTGTATACATATGTGCTATAAAAATGACATTCATGTGTATACGTATACATGTATACAGAGCTCTCAGAAGAAATTTGACCAAAACTAATTTGAGGAGAAGTCCACTTAAAATTTATTATAAATACGAGCTGAAGAATTAGAATATTCGGTTCCATAGCAGCAATGTCTGCAAGCGCAGGCGTGGCCGTGTGGTCTAAGAAGCTTGCTTCCTGATTGGGGTTCAGTTCACTGCATGGCACCTTGGGTAAGTATTTTCTAGTTATAGCCTCGGGCCGACCCAAGCGTGAGTGGATTTTGGCAGACAGAAATGGAAAGAAGTTCATCGTGTGGTTGTGTGGTACGGTGGTGTCGTTGTGGTGGGTCTGTCTGTGTTTGTTCTCCATTACCGCTTTACAACCAGTGTGGAGTGTTTACATCCCGGTCACTTAGCGGTTCGGCAAAAGAAGAGACTGATTGAATAAGTACTTGCTTAAAAAAAAAAGAAGAAAACAATTTCTCTGGGGGCGATTTCTTCCACTAAAACCCTTCAACTCGCTGCCCTTGCATGGTCGTAGTGAAATGACTGAAACAAGTAAAAAATATGAAAAAAAAAACAAAAAAAAAAAAGAGGAAGAAAGAAGTTCTTCGTATATTCCATTCTTCAGGTGGTAACGCATGTAGGGAGGCCTATTCTGCTCCCGCGGACAAGGGCGAAAAGGTTTTCAACTAACTTTTCATGAAGTTTAATGTTTGTTTGGTGTTTAATGGCGATTTTGTCCTTGGTCAGTGCAAGAATGAACCGTTCGTTCGTAGTGAACTATTAAAAGGATAATTTCTTCAACACTGCATCATATAAGCTGTTGTTTTCTTGCAATTAGTGCTAGGAGACGTCATTTACAAATCTGTTGTATAAAATGCATAGGTGTATATAGACACAAACACATACACACGCATATATACATATATACATACATACCTATATACTTACACACGCATGTATAAGCATATACATATACTGCATGTAATACATGTATATTATATGCATACAAATACAATATGATGAATATGTGTGTATTTTATATATATATATATATATATAATATATATATATATATATATATACATATGTATATACATATATTATAATTGATAAATATATATATATACATAGATGTGTATAAATATATCTGTAGATATATATGTATTTCATATATATATGTGTGTGTGTGTGTGTATACAGACACATACATATACATACATACGTGCATGCGTACATACATACATACATACATACATACATGCATGCATACATACATACATACATACATACATACATGCATGCATACATTCGTACATTCGTACATTCGTACATACATACATAAATACATACATACATACATACATACATACATACATACATACATACATACATACATACATACAACTCAAGCGTTCTGTGAGACTCAAGGATACATAATCTATCTTTGCAATTCAACCCTAACCCATTCACAGCAGACCCTTATCCCCTTTTATCAACACATCTGATAAGCTTTGCTCTCTTCTCGATCCAACAACCCACCACCCACCACTCATCCCCCACCACCAACCCATCCAACCAACCACCCAGCCGAGCAACCCGCCTACCATCCATCTCCCCATATCATTCTACTTCTCAATCACCCTGTCACTCACCAGGCCCTGTATACTAACGGCTGTCTTAATAACCCCAGCACCCGTCACACCCACCCCATTTCTGCTACCAGAATATGAGACATGGATGGGTGTGAAAAAGTTTGCAGGGGTAGGAAAATATGGTGTTTTTAGATTGAGACTTGATATTTCGGGGTGTAGGACGGGAGGATTTTTTCCCACATAAACACAAATCCTCCCTTTTGGTTACGAGATTACTCCATGATTATTGTAATAACAAAACTTAAACACACACACACACACACACACACACACACACACACACACACACACACCTAAGCAAGCACTCATTCCCGCACACTCATACGTAGGAACACGCTCACTTAGATTTGAAGTACAATTTAAGGTGTGTTAGTGTGCCATCGAGAATAACAGATCATATATCTCAAACATACACTTACACACATACACATATATGGAGAGAGAGAGAGAGAGAGAGAGAGAGAGAGAGAGAGCGAGAGGGAAACTTTCACATTCTTTTATTTGTTTCATTCATTTGACTGAAACATCGCGTTTAGGCGAACAAATCGACCCAGGACGTATTCAAAAAGCAGACGCACAAACATATACATATACGATAGGCTTCTTTCAGTTTCCGTAGTATTTTTTTCTTTCTACTACAGGCAGAGGACCTGAAAATTTTGGATAAGTGGCTAGTCGATTACATCGACCTCAGTGTTCAACTGGTACTTTATTTATTGGCTCTAAAAAGATGAAAGGCAATGTTGACCTCGGCGGAATTTGAACTCAGAACGTAAAGGTGGGCGAAATGACGTTAAGCATTTTATCCGGCGTGCCAGCGATTCTGCCGTGCTTTCCCCACTCTCACCTCCCCCACCTCCCAACAACAACACACCACACCACACTACACCATACAACATTACACATCACATCACAGCACACCACCCACACATCTATCCCCACTTTTTCACACCTACACATACATACATTCTGTCCGAGTCAGACGCCATGATAGATCGTTAGCCACTACACACATTTTTTTCTCTCCTTGTTTTCTGTGTCCCTTTCTATAGAAGAGCGTAGGCTCGAAACGTAAAAGACTTTTTCTATTCCTGAGCGTTATGCTAATACATCTGTTTGTTTTGTACACCACCTGTCTTCGTCTTTTGTTTTTTCCGTAAACTCTCCCTATATATATATATATATATATATATATATATATATGTGTGTATATATATCAGAGGCGACTCCAAGTAATCAGCTCACTCGGGCTCATCATAGATTTCGTCACTCTGATTCATCACAAATTTTGCATAAGATACATGCCTGCTCGAAGAATTTCACGTTTTCCCGCAATGTTTTTATCCTAAATGGCTTATTTTTTTTTTTGTATAGCACACTATGTCTTTCCCCATTTATAAGTTGAGGGTAAAAATAAAGTAACCCTGCGAAACACAATTGTTTACATACACGCACAGAATAACTGCAATCAAATAACGACAGCGGAGTGCACAACAAACTTCAGTGATCTAACTGTCGCCTGTACTCTTGGCAAGAGATGTCATTTAGTCTTTTACACGTTGCAGACTCGTTCGTATTAGCCTGAGTTCCTTTTAAAATATTATAGAACGGAAACTTTTCATAGATTGGAATTTAAATTTTAATCTCTATAGAAATGTATTGTTTCAAGAAATCATTGAATTTGAATTACTTTGAATTTTTACGATTATAGATAACAACTAAGGCTGTGATTTCTAAGCCCTAGTCAGGCGCGTGTGAACGATGTCGAGAGAAGTCTGCTACGAATGATATATTTTGACAGAGGGCGCCAGACGCTGAACAAAAATAAATGAACTGTGACCACGCTCAATAATAGGAGCCCAAATTATTGGCTGAAATTACATGCGTGACGTTAGCATTGGTAGAAATTAAATCAGCTTGCATATACATGCTCACTTTACTAAATTTATACTAAATTTATACCCGAAAGCCCGAGTTGCCATGATATATATATATATATATTATATAATATATATATATATATATATATATATCTCTTTTAACTCTTTTACTCTTTTACTTGTTTCAGTCAGTTGACTGCGGCCATGCTGGAGCACCGCCTTTAGTCGAGCAACTCGACCCCGGGACTTATTCTTTGTAAGCCCAGTACTTATTCTATCGGTCTCTTTTGCCGAACCGCTAAGTGACGGGGACATAAACACACCAGCATCGGTTGTCAAGCGATGTTGGGGGGACAAACACAGACATACAAACATACACGCACATAAATATATATATACATATATACGACGGGCTTCTTTCAATTTCCGTCTACCAAATCCACTCACAAGGCATTGGTCGGCCCGGGGCTATAGTAGAAGACACTTGCCCAAGATGCCACGCAGTGGGACTGAACCCGGAACCATGTGGTTGGTAAGCAAGCTACTAACCACACAGCCACTCCTACGCCTATATATATATATATATATATATACACACACACACATACATAAGTAAATACATACATACATACATGCATACATACATACATACATACATACATACATACATACATACTTACATACATACATACATACATACATACATACATTCTTACATAATCTCTAAATGTTATCAACTGAACTGAATGTGTTTCGCTGATAAGATCTAACAAGTTCGAAACAAGTCCTTTGTAATTATGTTTGACTTTCAAGACCCGTTCCTCTCTAAATTGCATCGTCTGTATTTTTCAAAAAAGTATCATTTAGGAAAGACGCGTTCAAGTTCCATTTTCAGTAACCAGGTCTCTGCGATTATGTCCTATCTAGATTATTCATGCACGTCACAAATGTGTTGTCTGCAGTCAACCAGTTGCAAATGTAGACAGTCTTTCCGTCTCAATCCATTGATCTTCCACCAGCTACATGTAGACACGATTACGCTATCCTGATACGGTTGTTTCATTTTCCTCACTGGCACATTCGAAAAATCCACTTGGCATCTGTCAAACAATTAGAAAACTTTGAGCTGGTGTGCAGTAACACCATACATTCACATCGTGCGTCTAATATGTTATTTTAGTCCCCCACTAATTCTGAAGAGCGGCATGTTTCCAAGGAAGCTTCTAAACGCCGGAAGACGTCTATACTCCACTTCTAGACATCTATGTTTCGACCTGTTGGTCTTTTATTGGGAATCATTGTTGCCCAATCAGTAAAGAGCCATTTTAGTACCTGGTTCGGATTATTCAAGGGAGCTTTGAAAGTGGTATTTTTCTGGCACTATGTCAAATGACAACCACCAATGTTTTGATGATAATATCTTCGCTGCCGTTTACATCCAGCACTACCGATGTACCAGCTTTACTATAAAGGCAATTAATTGCTCCAAAATCCTGATTATATTCTGAAATAAATTAATTTTTAAAATAATTTGATTTTCAGTTAATTTCTCCATAATCCTGATTATATTCTAAAATGAATTAATTTAAAAACAAAATTGATTTTCACAACCAATACTGAAAATTTAAGTTATAACAAATGTGTGTAAGTATGTATATGTGTGTATGTATGTATGTATATGTCTTAGATCTTACGTTTATGTTTGTATCCTAAAACCGTTTAACAATCGGTATTGGCTTGTCTAAGTCTCCATGACTTAGCAGTTCGGAAAAATGACTGATAGAATATGTACCAGGCTTTAAAAACTGTAAATAGTGGAGTCAAATAGTTCGACAGAACCCTTCAAGGCGGTATCCCAGTATGGTCGCTGCCTAATGACTGAAACAAGTAAAAGATAAAATATATCTTATCAAGAAAGGCAAAAGAAATAAAGCCGAATTTCAGAATAAGTTAAAACAAAATGGCATCATGCAGTAGAGGCTGAGTTTCATCTTTGATAAGAATGGTGACGACTTTGGACATATTTCCAACTTATTAAAACTCCTCAGCAAATATATTAGTGCGGTTGTGCATATGTGTGGCTGTGTGGTAAGAGACTTGCTTCCCAGCCATATTGCTCGGGATTCAATCCCACTGCATGGCACCTTGGGCAAGTGTCTTATACTATAGCCACGAGTCGACCAAAACTTTGTGAGTAGATTTGGTAGACGGAAACTGAAAGAAACCCATTGTGTATATATATATATATATGTATGTGTGTGTGTGTGTGTGTGTATCTATGTTTGTCCCCCACCACCGCTGGACAACCGGTGTTGGTGTGTTTGCATTCCCGTAACTTAGCGGTTCGGCAAAAGACACCTATAGAAGTACCAGGCTTAAAAAATAAGTACTGGAGTCGATTCACCCGACTTTTTTCACGAAAAATTTCTCTAAATGTTTTTAGAAATGCGGCCCGCCTGACAATGAGCAATGTTCCATTGTGGCCCGCTTCCGAGAAAGGTTGCTCATGCCTGGAGTAGGTGCTTCTTCGTTTTCCTGAGATATATGTATGCATTTATGTATGCATGCTTGCATGTATACGTATATTTGTGCACTGTTTATGTGCGCGCGAGTGTACGTGTGTGTGTGTGAAACATATGACAGAACCAGACGACAGTCGATGCATTAAGATGTCCAGACGAAAATTTACAAGAGAACAATGTTTATATTACAAATAACTTACACAAACATATGTACACTAATAAAAAAAATCAACGGAACAATTTGCGTACATTAATATATACATAAATATACATAGATACATGCAGGTTTATAATGAAGTTAATTACCTTTCAACTAATTTTTGGCAGACGTTCTCACACTTCAAATATACATGTCTGATATTTATGTTTACACACACACACACACACACACACACACACACACACACACACACACACACACACCACACACACACACACACACACGCACACACACACATGTATCTATGTATATATGTATGCATATCTATTTATCTATCTATATATGTATTATATGTATGTATATATATATGTGTATATGTATATGTATATGTATATGTATATGTATATATATATATTATATATATATATATTATATATATATATATATATATATATATATATATATATATATATATATATATATATATATATAGTATATATATAGTATATATATAGTATATATATAGTATATATATATGATATATGCTACATATATATGCTTTTATGCACTAAGCGCCTATACGAAAGAGTCTCTCAAGGCTAATAACGCAGTAATCGGTTAAGGTGGATATAAAGATTACCTCTTGACATACATGTTTATGTTTATATGTCTTCCCTCTTTCTCTCTCTTTCTTATAACATCTCTGTATACGTATTGACAGAAAACACACATGTATGCATATATGTATTCATACATACATACATACATGAATCCATGCATATAAATACACAAACATACATACATATATGCATGAGTACGTAAATGCGTACGTACATATATACATATATGTATGTGTAGATAGATAACATAAAGAACGACGGTTCAAAAAATACTGGTGGAACCGACCTGATATTGTTGTTTGGTACCACGAAGCAAAAACATGCTCTGTTGAAGAAGTCATACAGATGCCCATTTGACATCGGTCCAGTTACTAAAAATACAAGAAGAACAAGGAAGATATCTACAAGTCTTTGATGAGATGTCTGCAAATCCAGTACCCGAAATACACTTAGTTTTATACTTATTATTATCGTAGCGACAGGGTATACTTACAACCCTAAATAAAATTGTGGTTGGACTTGAATTCTTGGAGAAAGAACGCAGTTCTATCATTCAAACACTAAAGATAACCATGATATGTACAAGAATGATAAAATCTGTAAGACTTGCTTGGAATTTAAATGATGGATTCTTAAAATCTAAGCTCGATGGATTACTAAGAGAACAGAAAATGAACTCGAAAACTCCACATAAAAAGAGAAACACATACATACATATATATATATACATACATATATGCACACATGCACTTACGCACACGTGAATATACACAAACACTCGTGTACATACATTCATACATACATGCATTCATGTATACATATGCGCATGCACACGTACACACATGCATAAATTCACACTTACATGCATACATACAGTCACACTTACATCCATACCTACATTTATACATACATACCTACATATATATATGCACACATAGAAACATACAGACATGCATGCATGCATACATACATACATACATGCACACATGCACACATGCACATATGCACACATGCATATATAGAAACACTCATACACACCCGTGCATATACATTCATACATACATGCATTCATGTATACATATACTTATGCACACGTGCACACATGCATAAATTCACACTTACATGCATACATACATTCTCACTTACATGCATACCTACATTCATACATACATACCTACATATATATTTTTTTTCTTTACTACCCACAAGGGGCTAAACATAGAAAGGACAAACAAGGACAGACAAAGGGATTAAGTCGATTACGTCGAACCCAGTGCGAAACTGGTACTTTATTTATCCACTCCGAAAGGATGAAAGGCAAAGTCGACTTCGGCAGAATTTGAACTCAGAACGTAACGACAGACGAAATACCGCTGAGCATTTCGCCCGGCGCGCTAACGTTTCTGCCAGCTCGCCGCCTAACCTACACACACACACACCACACACACACACACACATATATATATATATATATGCACGCATACATACATACATACATACATACATACATACATACATACATACATACATACATACACGCATGCATGCATACATACATACATACATACATACATACATACATACATACATACATACATACATATCGGCCAGATATTGTTGTGTCGAACTACAAAGAGAGGTGTTCTGTTGTGGAAATCAGCTGCCTCACTGCTCAGTAACAATTTCGAGTTGATGGGTTCACAAGGCAAGAAAGAACATGCCTAATTAAAATCTTACAGCTACAACTTAGTTCAAAATGCAGTAACATGTACATATGCAATGGCCTCCATATTTGTGCCCATGTGTATATTCACATATATGTGTATATGCATACACATTCGCACGACTGCATTAGATACATGCATATAGACATGTGTGTGTGTGTGTGTGTGTGTGGTTCAGTGGTGAGAGCATCGGACTCACAATAATGACGTAGTGAGTTCGGTTCCCGGACCGGACTGTGCATTGTGTTCTTGAACAAGACACTTTATTTCATATTGTTCCAGTTCACTCAGCTGGAGAAATTAGTTGCGATGTCATTGGTGCCAAGCTATATTGGCCTTTCCCTTTCCCTTGGATAATACCGGTGGCGTGGAGAGGGGAGGCTGGTTCGCATGTACGACTCCTGGTCTTCCTTAAACAACTTTGCCCGGACTTGTGCCTCGGAGGTGCAATCCCATGGTCATCCAAAGGGGCTCTTTTTCTTATATATATATATACGTGCATCTGTGCATAAATGCCCACGCATATACATAAAATGCATGCATACATGCATAATAAAGACTACACTGTTGGTGTCTAAATTCCAGTGAGAGAGGCTATTTAGTAATCTCGTCTTTTGCGTATTTTAATCTTTCATCATCAGAAGTTGTTGAAGAAAACAGAAACGATCCTTATAAACCGGGTTTGGAAAATCAGATTTGTGAGGCATAGGCTCCTTGCACATGGCATTTCGAAATATTTAATGTTTTTTATTGTTTTCGTTGTGGAATTATTTAAAATTGTATGATTATAAATAGGTATCGTCTGTGTGAATTTGCGGTTCACACCAAATCGTTGATATTGCAAACGGCATATGTTTTACTTTCTTTTGTTTCATATTTTAAGTGGCTCAACACAATATTTACATACTTTATGGAGGGTCTATGATTCATCTTGGCCACTATTCTTGATATCGAAATACAAAAGGCTGTTTCAAGTGCGTATATCAATTTATATCAGTAATATTTTCACGGGACTGCTTGTCATATTCTATTTTTGAAAAAAATACACAATGATAAATTTATATATTTTTATCTTTTACCTGTTTCAGTCATTGGACTGAATGAGTCAATCGAATGAATCATTTTCATTTCATTTCATTTCATCTAGTTTCAGCTCACGATCTGTGGCCATGCTGGGGCACCGCCCAGTATTTTTTTTTTAAGCCTGGAACCTATTCTATCATTCTCTTATGCCGAATCGATATGTTACGGAGATGTAAGCATCCCAACACCAATTGTTAAGCAGTGGAGTGAGTGTCAAACACAAACATAAAGACACATAGATATATACGCCTATCTATATGCAATAGGCTTCTTTCAGTTTCTCTTTGCTAACTCCACACGCAAGTCTTTTGTCAGACTAGTGCTATAGTAGAAGACACATGCCTAAGTTGCCACGGTGTAAGAATGAACCCGGAACCATGGGGTTGGGAAGCAAACGCCTTACCACCCAGCCACACTTCCGCCTATTTAAAAATTTTTTTACTTGTTTCAGTTATTAGACTGTGGCCATGTTGGAGCACCACCCTGAAGAATTTTTAGTCGAATGCATCGACTCCAGTACTTATTTTTTGAAAGCCTCTACGGTCTCTTTTGCTGAACCGCTAAGTTACGGGGACGTAAACACACCAGCACCGGTTGTCAAACGGGGGAGGAGAAACAAATACAGACACAAAGACACACATACACATACACACGCGCATATATATATATATATATATATATATATATATATATATATATACGACGGGCTTCTTTCAGTTTCCGTCTACCAAATCCACTCACAAAGCTCTTTAGTAGAAGACTCTTGCTCAAGGTGCTACTTGAGGAACTGAACCTCGACCCATGCAATTGTGAAGCAAGCGTCTTACCACATAGCCATGCCTGAAAAAAAAATGAATAAATCAATGAAAAAAGAAGTTACTTAATATGTAGTCAATGAAAATATAATCTTTCTTCTCATCTGTGAAAAACTATCACATGATGGTATAAAATCAATAGCTTTTTCGAATTCAGCTTACTTGATTATATATAAATCACCTGAAAATAATTAAACAATTTTATCATTGTTGCTCATTGATATTAGAAAAAAAATTTTAAAAGTGTTTTTCTTCACATCTGAGTGCAAATCTTGCTGAGATCGAATTTGCTTCTTTGCTTTTCATCCTTTCTGAATCGATAAAATAAAGTAGCGGTTAAATACCGAAGCCAATTTAATCGACTATTACTTCCACTCGTCAGGCAATGCGTTTGCTGTCAACACCCGCTGAGTGCAAAACTGGACATGCCGTGGCTGATGATACACAGATATGCTCTGAAGTTTCGATATTTTCAGCAATTCCTTAACGTTTGTCAAACAGCTCAGCAGTGCTGGACCAAACAAGATCAAAACAGGGTACTTAGCATCTGGGTTGTCGTCATACTCTCACAGACCTCTACCAATCGGATAATGCGGCCGGTGGATATTCTACTTTGGGATTCTATAGGGAATAAGAGCGACGATGTTCTTTTGCAGACTCTGGGCGTTGACGAAAATAAAGAAGCTGTCTATTCCGGGGGCCTTTGGAAATCTCTGGCTTTGCAGTGCTACCGACAGGCAGTGCCTGTCCAGTGTTCAACAAAGCATTGCTGACTTGTGGAATTATATCGAACACCTGCGGTCACATGTAGGACCGATCCAGCTATGAGCTGAATCCATTGTGAAGATCGTCCTGTTGCTTTCCTTTAGCCGGAAAGGACATACAGTGTTTATCTGTCTGATGGTATTACTGGAAATGGTTGTATGATGAACCAACCTGAAAAGGCTGAAGAGACACACTGCTCTTTCTCCAAGCTCTCATCTCTTTTTTCAAGTTTCTCTCGAAAAGGAAAGTGAAAGTGAAGAAGGGAGTGCTGCAAGTGGATGAAAGTTGTGAGCAAGGGTCTAGGTGAACGACCATACTTTGAACGTGAATCTATAGATTGGGACTGAAATTGAAACCGCATGGTTGCAAAGCAGACTTCTTAAACCACACAGCCATAATTTTTTTGTTCTTACAAATATAATTATTGTTGATATTTTGATCTAAGCCAGCCTTAATTGAGGAAGCCAACGATGAAAAGTGGTCCAGATATGATCATCAGAGATAAATGTATCTTGAACAACATCATCCAATGTGTCTTTCAAAACTTTTCTTCCTAATAAACGGTCAGGTGTCATTGGAAGTTGATTTGGTTGCTATTTCTTGTAGGTCGAGCCTCCACATTGCAGGCTCCCTCATTAACTTGCAGTTGTTGTTGTTTTCCCTGGCATGTATGTTATGTTTTAACAAAAAACGACAGCTTTCAGAAGATGCGAGAAAAAATAATGCTGGTGATGTCATCGAAACTTGACGGGTGAAATACCAACAACTCTCTCACTTTCTCTCTCTCACTCTCTTTATTTCTCTCTTTCTCCCTCTCACTCTCCTTCTTCCTCTCTGTCTATCCCCTTTTTCTTTTCTTTTTTCCACTTAATCAAACTGGTTGTTTTTGTTGTTGTTAACAGATTCTGCTGTCGTTATTCATTCTGTTATAAAATATGACGTGGTTTGTTACAGTTGTCATTGTTGTTGGTGTTGTTATTACAGTTATTGTTACTGTAGTAGTAGTAGTAGTAGTAGTAGTAGTAGTAGTAGTAGTAGTAGTAGTAGTAGTAGTAGTAACAGCAGCAGCAGCAGCAGTAGTAGTAGTAAGAGTAGTAGTAGTAGCAGCAGCAGCAGCAGCAGTAGTGGTAGTAGTAGTAGTAGTAGTAGTGTTTGTTGTTGTTATTCTTACTATTGATCCTGTTGCTGTTGCTTGTTTTGTTGCTTCTGTTCTTTTTGTTATTGTTGTTGCTGCTTTTTTGTTTATTACCATTGATGTTGTTGTTGTTGTTGTGCAGTTTACTATTTTACTTGTTTCAGTCGTTTGACTGCGGCCATGCTGGAGCACCGCCTTTTAATCGAGCAAATCGACCCCAGGACTTATTCTTTGTAAGCCTAGTACTTATTCTATCGGTCTCTTTTGCCGAACCGCTAAGTTACGGGGACGTAAACACACCAGCATCGGTTGTTAAGCGATGTTGGGGGTACAAACACAGACACACGAACACACACACACACACATATATATATATATATACATATACATATATACGACAGGCTTCTTTCAGTTTCCGTCTACCAAAAACACTCACAAGGCTTTGGTCGACCCGAGGCTATAGTAGAAGACACTTTGCCCAAGGTGCCATGCAGTGGGATTGAAACCCGGAACCATGTGGTTGGTACGCAAGCTACTTACCACACAGCTACTCCTGCGCCTATTATTATTGTTAC
>NC_043001.1:46699313-46709313 GCF_006345805.1 Octopus sinensis | reverse complement strand
TATGTATGAATGTATGTATGTATGTATGCATGTACGTACGTATGTATACATTATGTATGATTTTATGTGTGCATGTATGTATGTATGAATGTATGTATGTGCACATTTGTATGTTTTATGTATGCATTCTCTTGCATATGGTTACATATCTAGATATGCTCATATATATTTAAATGATAAACTTCTGGAAAGTTTTTACAGATTTTTACAGTTCCAGTGATGGATCGGATCTGTAGTCTTCGAATTAGCTTTCTATTTTCTGATTTTGAGAAACCTAATTTCTCAAGATTGGAATTTAGGCAGTGTGTTAAATATTCGAAGGCCCCAATAATTACAGGTAATCTGGATAGAGTAACTCCAGATTTCTTAATAGTTCGACATAGGTGTTATCTTTTTCACTGATCTTCAGCTTTATGCTAACATCCGCTGAGCAACTAATTTCTGCAACTGTACACAGTCTCTCTCTTCTCTATCCCAAATCATCATATCAGTTCTTTTCTACTAACCTTTTATTGACGTTTCTACTTGGACATTCCACCAGTATTCCTTTTTATTATGAGTGGCTATGGCGTCTACCATATTGTGTGTTTTTATTTCTTTGTCCTCAGCATTATCCTTCCGACAGATTTCATTACAGAGTGTCCTAGCTACAACGTCATGATGACATTTTCGGAGAACTGCTTATGATGTGGGTGATATCTCCGGTGTTAACCCCACAAAGTCTGCAACGGTTGTCACATATTACTGCTTTTTCTGCATCTGTATCCTTTTTGTGCACCAGGTACTCGGTTGATATTCCCTGTTCCTCTATTGCAAACGCATACCCTTCAAAGTGAGCAATCCAGCTATTGATCCATGATAAACTGCTTTAATGATCGATATTACTATCATCACGGAGCTTTCTACTAACATATCCGTGCATAGGATTCTGCTGATATAGGCTCATCCTTTCATCTGATGATGCTCTGCGGTAGAGTCGTGCGACTTCTTTGGGCATGTATTCTAGGTTATCAAAGAATGTTGCTCAAGGAGCTGCCTTCCAAGTCTTATGGTGTTATCAGCCTCATGTATGCAAACTTGGTCAAGGGCTGCACTTCGACATTTGGTGTTTGAAAGATGTTACCGAAAGAATATGATGCAACATTCAAAGGTATTTTGGATCGATGTTAAGCCTCTGCTGCCTTGTTTTCGTTTTAGGTAGTGGCGGTTATGTCACTATTTACGTGGAAATTATGTGTGCTTGTTAGTATTTTTCAGGTTTTTACATTAATGGCTCGGATCTCATCAAGCGTCCAATCAAGCAGCACAGATGTTGGTATGATTACTGGCACTGTAAACACATTGTAGGCCACTGTTTTATTGAATGTAGAGAGTTCTGCGGTCCAAATTTTCTTTGTTCGGCTGTAATATTCTTCAGTGACACGTGTTTTGTTAGAGGTGTCATTGTAAGATATATTTTCATCCACCCCTAGATACCTGTAACATTCTTCGTCAGATACAGGGGAAACAGTCAAATCATTGACTGTTGTATATATGTATGTATGTATGTATGTATGTATGTATGTATGTATGTATGTATGTATGTATGTATGTATAAAAATTATTAATCACCGTCAGGAAACCTCGGCGTTGCCAAAGCTTATGAATAACTAAATTAACATAATTTCACCGTATCTTTGGATAATTTTCTTTCGAATGATGCTGAGGATCTTTAGTTAGTCCAGAGATCTTTAGTTGGTCCAAGAATCGTTCGAGCATAAGTAGTGGGGGAGCATCATAGCTATGTGTTGAGAGGAATTCTTTTTTTTTGGGGGGGGGGGGTTGAATGATTCACTTCTGGAAACATGGGTGTTTTGTTCAACAACCTTAAACAACTCTTATTCAGGGACCTTTTGAGTGAGATGGGTTACTCTACCTGAAGAAAATTCTAACTAGGCCCCACCTGTGAGGTCATGCGCTGTTTATCATGATATGAAATCACCATGTCGCGCACATATAGTTGTGATGCATGTGCCTGGTCTACCCTTATCAGACGGGTAGTCAGGGTGGGCATATTAGGCTTCGTATATTTGCATCCCTGTGTCACTTAATAATAATTATGATGATGATGATTTCAAATTTTGGCCCAAGGCCAGCAATTTTGGAGGAGGACATAACTTGATAACATCGACCTCAGTACTCAACTGGTACTTACTCTATCGACCCCGAAAAGATGAAATGTAAGATCAATCTCTGCGGAATTTGAACTCAGAATGTACAGACGGACAAAATTACACTAAGCATTTTGTCTGGCGTGCTAATGATTCTGCCAGCTCGCCGCCTTAATAATAACAATGGTCCTTTCTACTATAGGCACAACACTTGAAATTAGGGAGTGGGGATAGTCGATTACATCGACCCCAGAACTCGACCACTACCTTTTTCATCGATTACGAAAGGATGAAAGACAAAGTCAACCTCGGCGGAATTTGAACTCAGAACGTAGCGATGGACGACATGCCGCTAAGAATTTCGCCCGGCGTGCCAATACCCTGATGCAGTACCAGGCAGTGGCTCACATGGCGTCTGATCTTAACTGACTGGAAGTATTAGCATCTTCATGTTTTGTCTTAGTGTAAAAGATGGGTTGTGGAGGCGCGTGGCTTAGTGGTTAGGGTATCAGCATCATGATCGTAAGATTGTGGTTTCGATTCCTGGACCGGGCGACGCGTTGTGTTCTTGAGCAAAACACTTCATTTCACGTTGCTCCAGTCCACTCAGCTGGCTAAAATGAGTAACGCTGCGATGAACTGGCGTCCCGTCCAGCTGGGGAACACATACGCCATTGAAACCGAGAAACCGGGCCCATGAGCTTGGCTAGGATTTAAAAGGGCGCATTTATTTATTTTTAAAAGATGGGTTATACCGCAGATGTGCTTGTCAGTTGAACATGTCCCTTAATTGCTGACTTTTCACTATCTATTCACCACCACGTTGTCTACACTTCTCTCTCTTTCATTTTCTCCCGCACTTCACCCCTCCCTTCAACTAACCATGTGACAGAGTAACGCATTTGGCCTAAGTGTATATTAAGAGATAATGGCTTCAAATTTTGGAAACTGGCCAGTAATTTTGAGGAAGGGGTAAGTCGATTACATCGATCCCAGTGTTCGGCTGCTACTTATTCAGCTGGTACGACTCGGAAAGGATGAAAGGCAAAGTGGACCACGGCTGTTTGAACTCAGAACGTTATGTCGGAAAAGAAAAATGGCGCTAAGCATTTTTCCCGCCTTAGTTCGCAGAAGCTATGCCGTTATTGATAATAATTTTGGTGACAAAAATAACACAGACAATTACCGTAATAATAATAATAATAATAATAATAATAATAATAAAATAATAATAATAATAATAATAATAATAATGATGATAATAATCGTGATGATGATGGTAATAATAATTGCTACCATCAAATTCATCTTCACCCTCAACACCACTACCACTACCATTATCATCATATCATCATCATCATCATCATCATCATCATGTTGGTAGTGTTAATAATGGTTGTGAAGGAAATATTTGGCAGTTTCTTAAAATAAATTCGTTCTCATATTTCATTTCCTATTTTTTTTAATCAATTTGTCAATGCATTTTTTTTCTTTTCCTTTATTATACTCTTTTTATTTAATTATTTATAATTTCTATTTTTAATTCTTTTATTAGTATTATTATCGGCGAACGAAAAACTAAGATCAAAGGAAATTCAGACACCAACCCCGCCCAAACCCGTTGCCTTTCCCAACCCACATGTCTTTCTGACAATTTTTTTTTTCAATTCTAACATCCCACCCACCCTTAAGCCCCCGTCACCTTCTCCAATGAACACCTCACCACTCCGAGAAACGATATCTCCCTTGCCTCACCCTACACCCACCACCACCATTAATAACTAAAACACTACCACTTTCATTATTTTCTCCCTGTTTTTCCTCCTCCTAATGCCCCTCTTTCGCTTTTGCTGCTGCTGCTACTACTACTACTACTACTGCTACTGCTACTGCTACTGCTAATGCTGCTGCTGCTACTACTACTACTACTACTACTGCTACTACTACTACTACTATTATTACTACTACTACTACTACTACTACTACTAATGCTGCTGCTGCTACTACTACTACTACTACTACTACGACGACGACGATGACTACTGCGACTACTACTAATACTACTAATACTACGACTACTACTACTACACTAACTGCTACTCTATTACTGCGCGCTACTACTACTCTACACTACAACAACTACTACTTCTAATACTACTACGACGACGACTACTGCGACTACTACTACTACGACTACCACGACTACTACGACTACTACTACTACTAATGCTGCTACTACTAATAATGCTGCTGCTACTACTACTAATGCTGCTACTACTACTACTATTACTACTACTCTATAAAATGAACAATGCATCACCCTTTGTTTCAAGGGCTTGGTGGTGGTGGTGGTGGTGTTGAGGGTGGCGGCGGCGGCGGTGGTGGTGGCGGCGGCGGCGGTGGTGGTGGCGGCGGCCGTGGTGATGGTGGAAGTGGTGGTGGTGGTAACAGCGGTGGTACTAGCAGCGACGGTGTGGTGGCTTCGATGGTGTTGATAGCGTGTGTGTGGGGGGGGGGGTTGATGTTGGTGATGGTGGTGGCAGTAGTGGCGGTGGTGACGGTGATGATGTTGGCGGTGATGACGTTGTTGGTGATGTTGGTGATGTTGGCGGTGGTGGTGGTAGCGACGAAGGTGGAAGTGATAGTCATAGTAGTGGCGGTGGTTGTGGTGGTGGTATATAGGAAACAGTATTAGTAGTTGTGATGGTGGTAGTGGGTTTCAAAGTGATGACGATGTTGAATATCTGCAGAGTTGGAAGTAATGGGCTCTTGTTCTTGTTATTGCGGCCGTTTTTGTTTAAACTCCAGGTTATCTCTGAGCGAGCAACGGCATTCCAGCTGTGACCATCTCACCTTTTTCCTGTGTGGAAAGTAACCCAGGACAGCATTATTTAACGTCTCCTAAGACGGTGAAATGTGACAATATTTTGAATTAGGCGTTGATGGTTTTCATATTAGAATTTGAATGGTGGTGTTCGTAGGGATGTTGCTGGTGGTGGTGGTGGTGGTGGTGAGGGGGCGAGGGTGGTGTTGTTGGTAGTGGTGGTAGTAGTGGTGGTGCTGGTGAGGGTGTTGTTGTTGTTGTTGGTGGTGGTGGTGGAGATGTTGGTGATGTTGTTGGTGGTGACGATGGTGTTTGTCACATTGATTGGTGGCGGTGTGATGAATGATAAAAGAATTTGTACAGTGGCGAGGACAAATGAAACGGTGGGTGGATCTGTGTGTGTGTATGTGTGTTAAGTTATGGGTGTGAAGGTGTGTGTCTAAATGAAGTTGTTGGAGGAGTGTATACGAACCATGGCGTGTTATGGTTGGTGGCTTATTTAATCAAGTGTTTTAATAGATAGGTTGACAGGCTAGCAGGTTTGTAGATTACTTCATAGATCGGTAGGAAGGTATACCAATAGGTATGATCATAATATGCTAGCTACAATTTTGTAAGATGGTTGGGTAGTTATTAGATAGGCTGATTGGTAAGCAAGTTGGCGGGTCGGTTGGTTGGTAAGTTGGTATATAGGTAAGTCCATTGATTGCTTGCTTGCTTGATTGATTGATTGATTTATAAGTTGTCGACTGTTTGATATAAAAGTTGCTTGGCACGAAGATAGGTTTGTAGGTCGGTTGCTAGGTAGGGAGGATGGTTAGTTGGTAGGTAGTTGGTTGGCCGTTAAGTTGGTAGTTGGTAGATAAGGAGGATGGTTAGTTAATAAGTCGGTTGGCCGATAAGTGGCTAGATAGGTTGGTAGATGGGTAGGTACGTTATATTGGTTTGGTAAATTGTTTGGTAAACAGATTGCCTTATAGGGAGGTAAGTTAGTAGTTGGCGTTGGTAGATGGGATAGTCGATTAGTTGGTAGTAGGTTGACAAATTAGTTGGCCAGTTGATTGGTAGATGGGCTGATTGGTAGTTGATTGGCAGGTTTGTATGTTGGTAGGTTGGTTGGTTGATTGATTGGTTGATTGATAGATCGATTGGTAAGTAGTTTATTAGATAGGTTGGTTAACTGATATGTGGATAGAAGGGCAGATAAGTAGGTATATAGTATTCGTTGATGGGTTGCTTGATTAGTTGGTATGGAGGTTGGATCGTTGGTTTGATAGATAGGTAGGCAGTGACTAATTGCGTTTTAATTAGACTTTTGACAATTATATTTTCACATAGAGAGAGGATCTCAATTGTAGTTTCCGGAGTATTTTTTTTTATCCCAGATAACTGTGTTTACGAAACTGTTATCCCGTATGTATGTATGTATGTATGTATGTATGTATGTATGTATGTATGTATGTATGTATGTATGTGTGTGCGTGTGTGTTTGAGTGAGTGAGTGAATATGTCTTTGTGAGAGAGTGAATCAGTGTGTGTGTGTGTGTGTGTGTGTGTGGTGTGTGTGTGTATGTGCATGTGCAAGCGTGCATGTGTGTATGTTAACTATTTTAATTACCAGCAGCTGATGTCGGGGTGTTTTGATCAATGTACAACGACATCTTTCATACTTGCAGTGAATACACAGCTCTAAAGTTTTGTTGTTGTTGTTGTTAGAGTTGCTGTTGTTCGGACTCAAATAGATTGGATCCAGCAGACCTGTGATCAGAAAGCATTCCAGCATTCCACACAAATATACAGACACACACACGCACATACGCGCGCGCACACACACACACACACACACATCAGACTCCCAAAGAGTTTAAATCAAACTGTTTTGATCCATACATGTAACTCCAATAAATGTGTCTACTCACCCTATATATATATATATATATATATATTATATATATATAAAAACACTATGAGCTTCCACACAGTTTCTGTCAACAAATTCACTCACAAGTCAATGGTCGATTTGAGCTATAGTAGAAGACACTTGCCTAAGGTGCTGTGTGGTGGGACTGAACCTGAAACCACGTAGTTGAAAAGCGTACTCCTTAACCCCACAGCCATGACTGGTTTCATTGCCCTTTTTCTGTATTTGCCAGAGTTTTTACTTTCTTCATTGATGTATGAAATCGTATTGAGATCCTAATCAATAGACTGCCCGAGGAAAATTGGGTAATTGCTTGCCAAGTGAACGGGGTAGCTTAAGTGTGTTGAGCAGAAGCTGACGTCTGGGGAAGAGTTGTAGTTGGTAAAGTATATGTGTGTTGGTGTTGTTTGTTTAAGATATAAATGAATCTACTTGCGATGGCATTTCGTCAGCTCAATCGTTATCTGTATTATTTGAAAACCAGGCGTTGTTAATGTTGAAGTTTACTCCAATGATGATGCTTGTAAGAGTGTTAAAGTACTGTAGCTGGAAGGGAATGTAATCTAGTAAGACGTTACGAGAATGGTTGTGACAAATATACATACATGCATCTATATATATATATTATATAGTAGAAATATGTTACGAAAAGAAATATAAAATACATTATATATATATATATACATACATATATATATATATATATATATATATATATATATAGATATATATTATATATATATATGTATGTTACCACACACCAATATACACATATGCACACACACACACACACACACACACACATATACTACGAATATTTAATACGTATGTAGTGTTTTAATTATTAACTTTGGGATTATGAAATAGTGTAATTTACTCAGAATTAGGTATATTATTAGTCATGTTAAATTCAATCGATTTTGTTTTGTTTTGGAGAAAATAGAATACAAAGGTTTCGCTTTTATATTAATAGCTATGGAAGACTGGTGGGAATATTATCTGTATGGACTTAAAGGATGGTCGCTATTTAGTTATATAATTTAGGAGTTAGTTATAGGTTTACTTATTGAATTTATTTATTTGCTGAATAAATGTATTTCTTTGTTGCAGTTTAATTAATAATGTTAGTATTTAATCCTTCCTAGTATAGGCGTAGGAGTGGCTGTGTGGTAAGTAGCTTGCTTACGTACCACATGGTTCCGGGTTCAGTCCCACTGCTTGGTACCTTGGGCAAGTGTCTTCTACTATAGCCTCGGGCCGACCAAACCCTTGTGAGTGGATTTGGTAGACGGAAACTGAAAGAAGCCTGTCTTGTATATATGTATATATGTGTGTGCTTGTGTGTCTGTTTTGACTCCCCAACATCGCTTGACAACCGATGCTGGTGTGTTTACGTCCCCGTAACTTAGCGGTTCGGCAAAAGAGACCGATAGAATAAGAATAAGTCCTGGGGTCGACTTGCTCGACTAAAGGCGGTGCTCCAGCGTGGCCACAGTCAAAACGAATGAATGAATGTGGTGATATCTAAGGTATGTTTGTTCCCAAACAACACTTATTTTGGGGCTGTAGACACCGCTGGATTGAATGGTACCGCCCAGGTGCCGAAACCATAGTGAGATCCGTGGGTTATGTTATAGTTTTTGTAGTGACAGCGGTGCCTGAGTGGGGGAGCGGTTCGGCGACAGAGGCGGCAGCGGCGGCAACGGCAGCGGCGGCACGGCAGCGGCTGCGGCGACAACGGTGGCGGCAGCGGTTAGAGGCGGCGGCAGAGATGTAACAGTGGTGGTCGCGGTCGTAGTAGTCATCGCCGTCGTCCTGATAACGGAAAGAGTGTATTCCAGCGGCGATGGTATTGTTGGTTACACAGCAGCAGTTGTTTAACCCCAGGTCAACCCAGACATAGTAATTGTATGATCAAAGGCATTCAAGACCTGACTATGTTTCCTAAATTAAACTCGAGCTTCGTGTACTAGAATCTCATCATCTAATGCAAGGGTCCTCAACCATTTTTTAACAAAGCACCACTTGAGTTATGATGCTATTCTGGTGGATCCCAAAACTCATTCGATGTGTAAAAACTAGTTTTATAGATATTCTTCCAAAATTCCTATTTTGTTTTTGGTGTAGGTCGAACTCCTTACTCTCTCTTTTCTCTTTTACTTGTTTCAGTCATTTGACTGTGGCCATGCTGGAGCACCGCCTTTAGTCGAGTAAATCGACCCCAGGACTTATACTTTGGACTTATACTTATTCTATCGGTCTCTTTCGCCGAACTGCTAAGTTACGGGGACGTAAACACAGCACCATTGGTTGTCAAGCGATGTTGGAGGGACAAACACAGACACACAAACATACACACACGCATACATCTAAATACATATATACATATATACGACGGGCTTCTTTCAGTTTCCGTCTACCAAATCCACTCACAAGGCTTTGGTCGGCCCGAGGCTATAGTAGAAGACACTTGCCCAAGGTGTCACGAAGTGAGCATGAACCTGGAACCATGTGGTTGGTAAGCAAGCTTCTTACCACAATGTTAGAGAAAAAGCCCTAGCTGTTTCTTGCGATGCATACCTCGAAAGCAAATGTTTTGCAGGAGCCATTAAATTACTGTTGTGGACCCCCAATTTACTATTTTGCTGCGTGGACCCCAAAAGTCTTATATGGGCCCTGGTTGAGAACCACTGATCTAATATATCCCTTCAATTTCAAGATGATTCTAGCAGTGCTATTTCTTTAAAAACGAAAAAGACAACACCGTGTCCTTTTTTTAAAATAGCGACGTGTCATTTTGAGGGAATTTGGTTGTTATTGTTAGCAAGTCGAGTAACTCAGTTCACCCCTCATCGAACTGACTTCCAATCAAACGGAATTCCAATCATGCCCTTTCTATCATTCCCCCCTATATTAAGCACCTTTTTCCTGCTTCCAGAGTGTATAAGATACTCGACAGCCTCTTTCGTTGGCTTGGCGTTGTGGCCGATAATGATGATGATGGTGCTGGTGATGGTGATGGCATTCGACATTTTGGTGTTGAGGATGATGATGATGGTAGTGTTTATCTTGATGATGGTGGTAGTGATGATGATGATGATGGTG
>NC_043001.1:46691813-46694313 GCF_006345805.1 Octopus sinensis | reverse complement strand
CTGAATAAGGGTTGTTTAAGGATGTTGAACGAAATACCCATGTTTCCAGAGGTGAATTATCCAAACCCCACAGAATTCATCTCAAAACATGACTATGATGCCCCCCCCCCACTACTTCTTCTCATGATAAGAGATGCACATATCGTTAGCCACTAAAGGACATGTTCAACTGGTTAAGGTCAAACAACTGACAAACATGTCTCAGGTATTGAGCAGAATATTTGCTGTAGCCTATCTTTTATACCAAGACAAAACAATGTACATGATAATACTTCCAATCAGTTAAGATCAGAAGCCATGAGAGCCACTGCCTGGTACTGCACTCTTCTTCGTACCAATTTGTTGTTCTGTCGATCATCATCATCATCACCACCACCACCACCACCACCACCACCACCACCACTACCACCACCACCACCATCATCATCATCATCATCATCATCATCATCATCATCATTATTATTATTATTATTATTATTATTATTATTATTATTATTATTATTATTATTATTTGTCTTTTGTTATTTCTTCAAAGCATTTAAGGGAATCCAAAAGTGGGTAAACCATTAGGTGCCACACATGACCTGCACACCTCAACAGTCGCAGAAATTGACTCCACATTATCTCCCTATTTCTCTTCAGTGCTTCTAGATAGATCCAAATGGCAGCAGATTCGATTATAATGTTTTCATCTGTTTCATATCGACTCCGAAACATTTGAATAATTCTGCTGGTTCCATTTTCATATCTAGAATTAGCGGAATGTTTACCAGTCTGTCTTTCAAAAGATTTTTTTTACAAACGCCTACAAATAAAGATGGATATTATGGCACTTTTTCTCGATGTTGATATTTTTTGCACTTGTTGTTATTCATATAATAGATATTTTTTATTGAATATCTGCCTCTGTTTTTCAGCTTTGCTGGCAACATCCTTTCTAATATCCGGTGGCTCAATGCTATCCCCAGATAAATATTATTAATATTAAAGACCAAATATCGTTAGCATGCTGGGCTAAATGCTTAGCAGCTTTTCGACTGTTTTAACGTTCCGAGTTCAAATTCAGCCGAGGTCAACTTTCCCTTTCATCCTTTCGAAGTCGATAAAATAAGTACCAACTGAGAATTGGTACCAATGTAATCGACTTCTTCCTCCTCTAAAACAGATGGCATTGTGCCAAAATTTGAAACCAATATCAAAGACAACTAGCTATATATCAGCATGTCTTGTAGAGAATGATATCCAGATATAGTATGGATGTATAATTTGCAGGATAGTAGTACAGAACCGATACGGTTATATAGAATATTTGAGAACTTTCACTATATTGGGAAGCTGTTAGTTTTTGTACAATATTATTCTATGAGATCGTTTTGATCCTTAGATTATATAAGCGTTTCCTGAATATGAAACTACAATTTAATAGCGCACCAAGATATGTAGCATTCTGGTATTGTTCCACCTTTGATGCAGGCCATAAAATAATTAACTTTTTATTGGTTTTTCCATGTTTTTTTTGTTTCTTTTTTTAATAGACTGTAGAAACTTACATCTTCACAGAAATGGCAATTAAATTATTGCCTTTATAGTTAAAGCTGAGATTAATTAAAACGTTGTTTCGATGTTGTTGAAATTTATCGGTAGCTCTCGCAAGTTCTTCATATGTACAAATTTCTTGTGAAAATGTAATTTGAGTTATAATCTAGCTTATTATTATTATTATTATTATTATTATTATTATTATTATTATTATTATATATTATTATTTGGCTGTTTGTTGTTTTTTTATCATTTTTCTTCTTCTTCTATTCTTCTTTTCTTCTTCTTCTTTCTCTTATATTATTATATTAGATATTCGTAGTAGTAGTAGTGGTCGTAGTAAGTAGTAGTTAGTAGTAGTTTGTTGTTGTTGTTGTTGTTGTTGTAAGTGTGTTATTGTTCAAGATGATGGTGATGGTGGCGTTGGTCTGGCAATGGTGGTATTGGTGGCAGGAGTAGTGATGGTAATTATGGCTCTAGTGGAATTGGTTATGTCAACGTGGCTTGCTGTGGTCGTTGCTGCTGCTGCTGCTGCTGCTCCACCTGCAGCTGCTGCTGTTGTTGTTCTTCTTCTCCACCTGCCTCTCCTGCTCTCCTTCTCTTCCTCTTCCTCCTCCTCCTCCTCCTTCTTGGTGCCACTGCTGTGGTAGTGGTGGTGTTAGTGGTGATGACATTCCTTGCTTGTCGTCTCGACGCTGTTGTCGAGACGGTGGTTGTATAAGTTGGTGGCAATAACATTTATTGTTATTATTGCTGTTGTGGTGACGATGGTGGTAATGATGCTTGCTGTCGTCATGTTGTTGTTGTTGTTATTATGGTGGCGGCGATGCTTATAACGTTGATTGCAGCGGTGGTGGTGGTGGTGGTGGTGGTGGTGGTGGTGGTGGTTGTGATGGTGGTGGTGGTGGTGGTGGTGCTGGTCGACGTCGTCGTCGTCTCCTTCGTTGTTGTTGTCACCGTT
>NC_043001.1:46669313-46689313 GCF_006345805.1 Octopus sinensis | reverse complement strand
CTTAATGTGACTGAAGTTGTCGAAAGTACGGTTATTTATATAAATTTTTACACACACACACACACACACACCACACACACACACCACATACACATACACACACATATATATATATAATATATTATATATTATATATATATATATATATATATTATACGGCTGAAACGAAGGGAGCCATGAAAATAACCAACAAACGAGATAATTGAAATAAATACATAATATATACCCTATATCTTCTCCGAATACGATCTTGTTTCTAGCAGTCAAATGTTCATAGAAATATCTGGATATGTGATACCTCATCAGCGGAAAAGCAGAAAGAGTCGTATGATAATTTTAAATTTCATATACATTGTCGTATTGAAATGGTGATATATTAAAACAGCCGGAACATCAAGGATGTAATATACGCTTGATGTGTATTGTAAATTGCTTTATAAGAGTGCTCTAATCACCGAAATTAAAATATTAAAATGGAATTTAAAATTGTATGAACACAATTAAAACGATTATATTTATTTTGTGCAAAATGCTTAGTAGAGAGCTCAATAAAAGTGCAAAACGTCTGCTTTAGAACATACATACATATAATTTTATACACCACACACATATATATATAGATAAGTATTTTATACACATGCGCAAACGCACGTACACATACATACATATATTGTATGTGTAGATGTATATATATATATATATATTATATATATCTATATATATATATATATATATATATATGTATATATGGTGTGTATGTATGTATGTATGTATGTTTGTAAATTGAACTAAAGCGGAGTGACACTTAAAACATTTAAACAGAATATTGATATGTTTTTAATCTTCATGTGCGCAAGTATATATGTGTGCATGTATGTGTATGTATGCATATGTGTATATGTATATATCAGGGTGGGAGAAAACCGGTAAATTGAAATAGATATACCCCACTGAGTTATCCCTTACGTCTATGACCATATTACCTTTCTCTCTTTCAAAAATAATGGCGAACTAATACTAGGACCGATATAATACAGTAAAAATCCATGGCCGTAGCTCAATGACTGAAATCTGAACCTAAACAGCACTCAATGTACGAAATGATTAAGACTACATATTGCTTAGAGTGGATGTTGAAAACAATCTTATGCATAAACCAGGTGGAAATCGTTTCAAATTTTGGTACAAATGTAGGAATTTTACAGGCAGGCAAATAACTGATTACATCAACCCAATGCTCAAATGGAACTTCTTTTATCGACCCCATAAAAGGAGGAAAGGCAAAGTTGACGTTGGTGGAATGTAAAGGGACGGAAAAATGCTACTAGGCATTTTGTTTGATGCGCTAGCGGTTCTGCCAGCTCACCGCCTTAAGTTTCGCAGTAATAATGGAAACCATACTCACCAAATAAGACGGGCCTAAACAAAAAATTCTTGAATCGATGGAAAAGAAAATAGAACAGTGCTCCTGTTGTTGGAGATCGCCAACTGGACAAACAACTAGTTCACCAAGTAGAATTACGACATATAATGACTACTAGGGTCAGAAGCTATGAGAGTTTGTTCACTCTCTCTAATATGCATAAGTTTTCAGACAAAACTCAAGAGACGAATGCATGACTGTATGGTTAAGAAGCTCGCTTTTCAACTATGTGATCTCGGGATCAGTCCTACTGGGCTGTACCTTGGGCATACACACACACACACACACCAACACACACACACACACACACACACACACACACACACACACACACACACACACACACACACACACACACCAATGATATGTAATTGTAAAATCCAAGAATCAAGGTGTAGGGAGTTAGTAATCTTCAAGCAGTCTGCAGTAGCTATAAAAACAACTTTCAGGAACAATAATAGTTTATTGACATGTTTCTTTATTAGCCACACAGGGCTGCACACAGACGGGACAAATTACAAAGTAGAGCTTTTCGTTTTGGGGAGAAAAAAAATGTGGGGTAGGTTTTCGATCAAAAGGGATCGTCAAAACAAAATGATCAATAGGGATCATGTATCACAGAAATGTCATGATGTAAAGTGTAAAGGGGGAAACAGATAAGGTTTATTCGTGGAAAGGAAAGCCAAGCCTACGGAAAAGACCACGGTAACCTCGGTCAATAATGTCACATGTTAACACATTTATTTGCAATAATAGTTTATTGATATAAAAGGTTGTGGGCTTTTCTCATATCGAAGTTCGATAAGCTGAAAAATGTTTTTTTATGGTTCAAGGTTAGCATCTGGGGTTGCTATGGGTGTGAATAAAAATCCTTGCACCATCCCCTCAATTTAGCCTAGATTTTACCGACTCTATTCCCTTGTTTACGTCCCCGTAGCTTAGCAAAAGAGACCAGCAGTTACTCTTACTCTTTACTCTTTTACTTGTTTCAGTCATTTGACTGTGGCCATGCTGGAGCACCGCCTTTTAGTCGAGCAAATCGACTCTAGGACTTATTCTTTGTAAGCCTAGTACTTACTCTATCGGTCTCTTTTGCCGAACCGCTAAGTTACGGGACGTAAACACACCAGCATCGGTTGTCAAGCGATGTTGGGGGGACAAACACAGACACACAAACATACACACACACACATATACATATATGCGACGGACTTCTTTCAGTTTCCGTCTACCAAATCCACTCACAAGGTTTTGGTCGGCCCGAGGCTATTGTAGAAGACACTTTCGATCAATAACTGTGATCCATTGGCTATTCTCTTGGAGTCTTAAATCCAGCGTCGACCCTTTTTCTAAATACATACAATAAAAATAAATAATTGTTTATCTTTTCCTTAAATTGAAAGTCCCTGTCTTCGCAATTGTTGTTCAAGTGACACAATGTTGTTTAAATAACATAGTTGTTTAACTCTCTCTCTCTCTCTCTCTCTCTCCTCTCCCTCTCGCTCTCTCTCCCCCTCTCTTTCTCTCTTACTCGGGCACATATATTAAGTCAACTGAACAACTTTACTTCCTGTGACCATTGGAAACTGCACTGGTATATTTGTTAGTTTTTTTCTTTGTTAGTTTTTCGTTTCTTTTTGTTCTTAACTTACGCAACAATGTCCGGTTTATTGTGTTTGCATCTTATTGACATTTTAATTGGATGCAGATTTCCACCTTTGTTCTTAATTTGCCTTGTTGTGTGTCTATTTTCCGTGTTACTGTCGTAGTTTTTGTATGCTTGTTGTTTTTATTGCTTTTATCAATGTTGGGGTTAAGTGTCCTTTAAGTGAAATTTTATGTACGTATATAGAATTTTGTGGAGGCGCGTGGCTTAGTGGTTAAGGTGTCAGCATCATGATCGTAAGATTGTGGTTTCGATTCCTGGACCGGACAACACGTTGTGTTCTTGAGCAAAACACTTCATTCCACGTTGCTCCAGTCCACTCACCTGGCAAAAATGAGTAACGCTGTGATGGACTGGCGTCCCGTCCAGCTGGGGAACACATACGCCATTGAAACCGGGAAACCGGTCCCATGAGCCTGGCTAGGATTTAAAAGGGCACACAGACAGATATAGAATTTTTTTGCACGTATATAGAAGAATGGAATGGAAGAGAGAGAGGGGGAGGGCACTAAAATCCTACTTGAAACTGACCTTATACTCCATCACCTTGGAGGCGATAAAAAGGAACCCCTTATATATTATCCTTATATTAATTGACACAATCTACTGGTACTTATTTTATCGATCTCGAAAAGATGAAACGTAAAGTCTACTTCAGCGGAATTTGAAATCAGAGCATAAAGCCGGAAGAAATATAGCTAAGCATTTTGTCCGGTGTGCTAACAATTTTGCCAACTCGTCCCCTTTCTTTTTCCGTATCCTTTTTACTGTGTGGAGACGCAATGGCCCACTGGTTAGGGCAGCGGAACACGCGGTCGGAGGATCGCAGTTTCGATTCCCAGACCGGGTGTTGTGTGTGTTCATTGAGCGAAAACGCCTAAAAGCTCCACGATGCTCCGGCAGGGAATGGTGGCGACCCCTGTTGTACTCTTTCGCCATAACTTTCTCTCACTCTCTCTTCCTGTTTCTTGAGTAACACTGCGATGGACTGGCGTCCCATCCAGCTGGGGTGAGCACATACACCACAGAAACCGGGAAACCGGGTCCATGAGCCTGGCTAGGCTTGATAAAGGCGACGTTTATCGCTATCCTTTTTACTATAAGTACAAGGCCTGACATGTATGGGGAGGGAATTAGTTGATTACATGACCCCATTGCGTAACTGGTGCTTATTTCATAGACCTCGAAAGGATAAAAGGCAAAGTCGACCTCAACAGAATTTAAACTCAGAACGTTAAGACGGACTAAATGCTGCAAATCATTTTGTCTGGCGCGCTAACGATTCTGCTAGCTCACGCCATTTCTTCTCTTAAATAATAAGACAGGATAAGATTGACAATAAACATATGTATGTATTATGTATGGTATGTATGTATGTATGTATGTATGTATGTATGTATGTATGCATTATATCAAGAGAGCGAGAGAGAGAGGGAGAGAGCGGATATATAGTTAGACAGACAGGCAAATAGTTGTATGTACTTATATTTATATAGCTAGCTAGATAGATAGATAGACAAACAGACAAACAGACAAACAGAAAGACATACAGACAGAGAGATAGATAGATAGATAGATAGATAGATAGATAGATAGATAGATAGATAGAATATATATATAGCAGATAGATAGATAGAAGAACCTAGCAAGACGACGACAGACAGATAGATAGATAGATAGATAGATAGATAGACAGACAGACAGACAGATAAATAGATAGATAGATAGATAGAAGATAGATAGATAGAAGATACATAGATAGATAGATAGATAGAAAGACAGACAGACAGGACAGACAACAGACAGATGATAGATAGATAGATAGATAGATAGATAGATAGATAGATAGATAGATAGATAGATAGATAGATAGATAGATAAGTTTCTTTATGGCCACACAGGGCTGCACACAGCGCTGGGACAAGTTACAAGGTAGAGCTTTTCTTTTGGGGGATGAAGAGAACAAAAACAAAAGAACAAAAAGGGGGTGGCGTACGGTTTTCGATCAAGAGGGATCGTTAAAAGAGAAAGAAAAGAACAAAAAAAAAATAGATAGATAGATAGATAGATAGATAGATCGATAGATAGACAGACAGACAGGACAGATAAATAGATAGATAGATAGATAGATAGATAGATAGATAGATAGATAGATAGATAGATAGATAGATATGTTTCTTTATTAGCCACACAGGGCCTGCACACAGATAGAACAAATTACAAGGTAGAGCTTTTCTTTTGGGGGGTAAAAAAAAGGAGAGTGGTGGTTTTCGATCAAAAGGGATCGTAAAAAGGAAAGAAAAAGGACAAAAAAGGGAGGGGTTAAAAAAAGGGGGGGAGAAGAAAAAAAAATGAATTAATAGGGATCGTTTATCACGAAATGTCAATATGAAGTGTAAAGGGGGGAGGACAGGTGAGGTTTACCCGTGGAAAGAAAAGCCTACGGAAAGACCACGGTAACCTCGGTCAATGAAGTCACATGTTATATTTCTTTTTTTTTTTTTTTTTTTTGCAAATAAGCAACTCTCTGTATTAATTTTATGGTTCATAGAATCATAGTCAAGGTGGCTTCGTCATTCATACGTGCCATCCTTGCTACATTCACCCATTTTTTTAAAACATTCACTAGAAAAAATTGCCTCTCTATTCTCACTTTCCTCTTCAAGTGATACTTGAAGAAAGAAGTTGATGAGAGATTGACCAGAGAGGAAAGCGTTGTCTCTAATCCTTTCAGGCGCGTCCACCAGATACATTCTTTCGCCATAGCCACAAGTATGATGATAGATAGATAGATAGATAGACAGATAAATAGATAGATAGATAGATAGACATGATTATTTCCATCAATGGCTCCAAGGAATTCCATATTCTTTGTTTGGACACAAATGGAATTAATAGATGGGATTGTTTCCAAATAAAGTAGATAAATAAACAAAAATACCACATATGGCGGATAAATAAACAACAACGAAAAAGAACAAATAAATAAAGTAAATAAGAAATACAAGTACATAAAAGAGAACCCAAATATTAAAAATAAGAAGGGACCATACATATTTGACGCATTCTGCGAATATGTTGGTTTATATATAAAGAAATGTATAGGCTACAGAACGCACGCGCGCACACACACACACACACATTCTTTTACAACTTTCAGCTCATGGCTGTGACCTATACACACAAACACACATATGTATGTATGTATGTATGTATGTATGTATGTATGTATGTATGTATGTATGATGATGTATGTATGTATGTATGTATGTATGATGTATGTATGTATGTATGTATGTATGTATGTATGTATGTATGTATGTATGTATGTGTGTTGTGTATATATATATATTATATATATATTAATATATATATATATATATATATATATATTATATATATATATAGTCAATAATAATAAAGGCAAAATTAATTAATTAATAGTAATTAATAAATTTTACCAAGCAGTGTTCAGTATGTAAAAGGACCATTTACGGTAAATATAAACATACTTAATATAATTAGGGTTCAGCAAAAAAAAAATTGCTTTACCACATACCGAACTTTTAGAAATAGCAGCCAAAAGATTTAGCTATTTCTTCAACTATAAGAAGAGTCTCCCAGACATTTGAGTATACATTGTCTGGGAGACTCTTCTTATAGTAGAAGAAATAGCTAAATTGTTTGGCTGCTATTTCTAAAAGTTCGGAGTGTGGTAAAGCAATCTTTTTTGCTGAACCCTAATTATATAAAGTAATGCTTTTTTATATATATATATATATAGGACGGACACACACACATACATATATATATGTGCGTGTATCTTTTATTGTTTATTTGTTTTATTCATTAGACTGCGCCCATGCTGGAGTACTGTCTTGAAGAATTGTTAGTCGAATGAATCTCCCAAGTACTTACTTATTATCTTTTTAAAGGGTGGTACTTATTTTATCGATCTCTTTTGCCGAACTGCTAATTTACAAGGACATCGTGAAGACACCAAGCGGTGGGGTGGGGGAGGGGGACAAACACAGACACAAAGACACACACACACAGTTGGAGACACTTGCACAAAATGCCATACAGAGTGACTGAACCCGGAACCATGTAACTGGGAAGCAAACTTCCTACTACACAGTCACAGCTGCGCCTCAGTGTGTGTGTGTGTGTGTGCGTGTGTGTGTTTGTGTATGTATGCGTATGTGTGTGTGTTTGTATGTGTATCTGTCTCTGTGTGTATGTGTGTGTGTGCTTTTATGTATGTATGTATGTATGTTATAGATGTTATATATATAATATGTATATATATATATATGTATATATCTATATGTATATATATGATATATAATATATATGTATATATATGTATATATATTATATATTATATATTATATAATATATATATATATATATATATATATATATGTGGTGGGGGATGCACGTCTGTGTATGTGTATGTGTGAGTGTGCATTGAAATGCTCAATCTGTAGTGACGGTGGTTTCATTTCTGTCATGTTCTATGGATTCTGAGTCTGAAGCAGATTTCTGTATCCAGAATGAAACTGTTGGCCCTTTTGAGGTATTGATATTTCATATGTATGCATGTATGTTATGTATGTTTGTATATACAGGGTTGGCCGAATGTCACCCGACAGTAAATCAAAATTCCATAAATACTATCTGCAATTTTGCATTGACTGGTATGGAAAAGCGTGTCGCTCAAGAAGTTCAGTTTGAACAATTTTCATGATGTTTCATATTTAGATGCTTTTATTAAATTCATTCAGCTGTTAAATATAAATAAATCTTGGAATTAAATGGTTTTGATTTACTGTCAGGTGACTTTTGGCCAACCCTGTATACATCCCCCCACACACATACACACAGATAGATAGATAGATAGATAGATAGATAGATAGATAGATAGATAGATAGATAGATAGATAGATAGATAGATAGATAGATACACACACACATAAATGTACATATATTGACAAGTCTCTTAACCCCTTGATAATCGTTTGGGGGCTGCAGCGATGCAGCGTATCTTGGGCGAGAAAGCCTGGCTGAGCCCATCCCATCCCAGGCTAAACTCATTTCTGCAGTTGAATGTCGTACCACTAAACACTAAGCAACGCACCTCCACTAGTGGTACTCGTTTCTACAGACTGGGGCGACGAAAAATGAAGTGTTTTGCTCAAGAACACAATACACATCGCCTGGTCCAGGAATCGAGACCATGATCATAAGATCGTAAGTCCAACACCCTAACCACTAAGCCACTATGTATGTATGTATGTATACATACATGTATACAAAGATATATTGTTGTGTGTGTATAATATATATATATATATATATATATTTATATTATATTAGGGAATATTATTCCAAACTTACACCAAAAAATTCAATTTAGAAATACTAAATCAAATTTCACAAAATATAATATATAAATATATATATAATTAGAAAAAAAGCACTATTTATCAATTCAACAATGAAAAAAAATAATTAAACCATATAGAAAAAAATTACATCCTATAGAGAGAGAAAAAACACATATACCAATGTTTAAGTAATGTACAAAATAATAAATGACACGTATATATTGATATATATACGTTTTATTTATTATTTTGTACATTACTTAAACATTGGTATATGTGTTTTTTCTCTCTCTATAGGATGTAATTTTTTTCTATATGGTTTAATTAAATATTTTCATTGTTGAATTGATAAAGGGTTTTTTTTCTAATTTTTATATGTATATACTAGCAGTATCGCCCGGCGTTGCTCGGGTTTGTAAGGGAAATAACTATAAAGCATTTTTAGAGAGTTATAGCCAAAAAATGGAGAAGAAAATGATGGTAAATTTTTTTTTAGTTAAAAAGGTCGAGTTGCGTCCCCTAGACAGTCTGTGGTTGTGTTTCTGATTCTCGACCCCATGTCGAATTTATCGATTTTTTTCAGAACTGGGGGAACTTTTCAAAAATTTCGCTGTGTTAGGTTTTGAATTATGACTGTGGCTATGTGTGTGTCAAGTTCATCAGAATCGGTTGAAAGCTGTGGTCAGGGTGGAGGGTACAACCTAAACGACACACAGAACCACACACGACAAACAACTGCCGTTAAATATATATATATATATATATATTATATATATATATACAATCACATGCTTATATACTTATAGATGTTTATATATATATATATATATATATATATATATATATTATAATTATATATATTAATATAAATGTATCAGGCCTAACCTCGTGAGCTGAAACTAGATGAAAAAAATAAAAAATATAAAAATAAATGATAGAAATGTATCAGTATATATATATTATATATATAATATATAATATATATATATATATATATATATATATATATATATATATCTACATGTGTGTGTGTGTATGTCCGTGTGCGTGTGTGTGTGTGTTAGTTTAGTTCGTTTGGAATAATGATTGTTGGTTCGTTACGTTTACGGCCGCATCGTTAACTTGTTTACTGTTATTACACTGGTATAGTGTATCTAAACCATCCGTCACAATATCGTGGCGGTACCACGACATTTGGAGACGGAGGATACAATATCTACTGACGAGGGTTTCGAAACTTACGTAGGTTATTTAACAATTCGTTAGTGATACAACTTGTTAAATGACGGAAGACCTATTAGCTTCTATAATACAGTGGCAAAAGCAATAACAAGAACAGCAACATGAGTTGCAAAAGCAACTAATACAGCAACGACTACAACTTTACCTTCCATCCTTTCGGGGTCGATAAATTAAGTACCAGTGAAACCTTGGGGTCGATGTAATCGACTAGTACTCTCCCCCACAAATTTCAGGCCTTGTGCCTTTTGTAGAAAAGATTATTATTATTATTATTATTATTATTATTATTATTATTATTATATTATTATTATTATTATTATTATTATTATTATTATTATTATTATTATTATTTTGGTTTGGCTCAGGTTCGGTCTTATTCCTGATAGGATTTATATGGGTAGCGGGTTGCTACCTGTAACCTTAGGTATCCACAAGTTTTCAGCACTCTTTCAAGTGCTTAAAACCTGCCTGATAATTCTTGTTGTCCCTAAGAGACAAACTTTCTGTAGGAGCTCAACCGGGCATTCTATTTCAATCTCCTTCATCCATTTGTCTATATCTTGGCTTACTGGCACCAATTATTATAGGCACAACCTTTACTGTTCGCATGCCCCAAATTCTTCCTATTTCAAATTCTAAGGGATTGTATTTTGTCTTGTTTTACTTCCTCTTTCTTTACGATCCTAGAATCAGACGGGCATGATGGGTCGATAAGTAAACAACTTCGCTTTTCTTTATCTATAACGACTATGTCTGGTCTACTATTTTCTAACTTGTCTGTTTGAATAGGAAAGTCCCACAAAACCTTACATTTCCAGCACTCTTTCGACTCGATGATTGTACAATGTGTTTCCAGCTTCAAGTTCTGAGTTCAAATTCCGCCGAGATCGACTTTACCTCTCATCCTTTCGGATTGAATAAATTAAGTACCAGTGAAACACTTGGGTCGATGTAATCGACTAGTCCCCTTCCCCATCATTTCAGGCCTTGTGCCTTTAATAGAAAGGATTGTTGTTGTTGTTACTGCATAGATAAAGACAAAGGCACTCAATTGTTCTCTTCCAAAAATAAAAATCAGCCAAAAAGCGAATAGCTTGTAAATCCTGACACACTTCTCACCTTTATTTGATATGGAATTTTTTTTATATTTAAACCTACTTTGAGTCATGCTGGAAGAATTCCTTAAACGAGACAAAATAGGTCACCAGTTCAAAGATCGCTCATTGAGGTCACTGGAGAGGCTGGCGAGGTTTCAATTGTCAGGAATCGAGGTAGGGGTTCGAGCACCCCTCGGGCCAGAGGACACCACACAAACATACATCTACCGGCTCCCAGTTGGCTATGTCTTTATCTATTCATCACAACCATTTTTCTTTGCAACATTCCAAAGCTTCCGTTTACAGGTCAGTAGTGGGTGTTGTTATTGCTGATGTTGCTGTTGTTGTTGCTGCTTTTGATTTTGCTTTTTATCTTGCTTTTGCAATCGTCATCATAGTCGTCGTCGTCGTCGTCGTTGTCATCATCGTCATCATCGCCATCATCATCACTACTACTACCATCACCACCCCCACCACCATTACTGCCATCATCATCATCGTCAACAACAGCACTTTAAACAAACAATATCTTCATAGTTTTAGAAGAATTCTTTTCATCCTTCTTCTTCGTTGTCGTCGTCGTCATCGTCGTCGTCATCATCGTCATCATCATCATCTTGTCCGTCAACTTGTTTATTTGGGTCACCATCTGACAAGGTGTTTTTCTGACTTCTATAACAAGACGCGATACTCTTTCTTCTTGGCGGGTAATGTTTGATGGCCATGGTAATGGTGATGGTGAAGGCAGGTGATGATGTTGATGGTTGTAGTAGTGGTGGTGATGGTGATGGTGATCGTTGTGGTGGCGGTCGTGGTGGTTTTGGTATGGTGGTGGTTGTTGTTATTGTGGTGATGTTGTTGTTGTTGTTGTTGGTGGTGGTGATGGTGGCGGTGGTGGTGGTGGTGGTGAAGATGGTGGTAGTGGTGGTGAATGTGGTGACGGTGGTGAATGTGGTGGTGATAGTCATGGTCATGACATGGTGGTGATGAAAGTGATAGTGGTGGTTGTGATGGTAGTGGTGATAATGTTGGCAGTACCGGAGGTTGTGATGGTCGTGAGAATGATTTTTGTAGTGGTAGCGGTGATAGTGGTGGTGATCTCAGAAGTAGTGGTAGTGAAAATGGTAGTAGTGGCGGAGAAGATAGTTGTAGAAGTGCGGTGACGGAGATACTGGTGTGGTGGTGTTGTTGTATGTTGTTGTTGTTGTTTGTAGTGGTGGTGGCGGCGGCGGTAATGGTGATGGTGATAGTAGTAGTGATAATCGTAGTAGCGGTGGCAGCGGCGGCGGCAATGGTGGTTTTGTTGGTCTCCGAAGTGATGGTAATGAAGGTGATAGTGGTGGCGGTGAAGACACTTGCGGTAGTAATCGGTATTGTGTAGTGGTGTTGTTGTTGCTGGTGGTCGTCGTATTTGGAGAGGAAGGTGGTTGCTACAGCTGTACTGGTGGTGGTGATAATGACAACTGAAGAGATGCTGAGGAATATGATATAGATGATATGGAAACAAACGAAACCTTTCTGACGGGGAAATTACTTACGGTAGACTAGCTTCCTATCCAGGGATTGGTGGAGGAACTGGAGTTTAGCACACTAATAATAAACGACACTTGTGCTTCTTAAATAGATTCTACAAACTTAAAATTTCAAAGCAGCTGGAGTGCCAATCATGGTACATCGAGAGTGAAGCTCTTGGAGAAATAATCGATGGATTGATTTTAATTCCTTGTAGATTTTAATTCTTTTCAAATGATTTCAAATTAGTTTAGTTGAGTTCAATTCAAGTTGATTCAATTCAAAAGTTTCGTTCTCTTTTCTAGAAATTTGAAATTTTGTTGTTCTCGCCATCATTACTAACATTGACTATGATAATAATGATGATGATGATGATCATGATGATGATGATCATCATCATCACACTTGTCATCCTATTCATTACGTTATCATTACATATTCATTAACATATTCATTACGTCATTCAAAAAGCATTACTAGTTAACTTAATTATCCTGGATTTGGACTTGTAAAATTATGTGTATATATATATATATATATATATATATATATATCACCGTGATCACTATGACCGACCAGGCTATCAGATGTTGCTACACATCGCTGGTCACTGTGCGCTTCACATTGTTTTAGCCTTCAAATGATGCCACCCCGCTGGCTAAGCGAGCAGGCCAACAGAAGAAAGAGTGAGAGAAAGTTGTGGCGAATGAGTACAGCAGGGATCGCCACCACCCCCTGCCGGAGCCTCATGGAGCTTTAGGTGTTTTCGCTCAATAAACACTCACAACGCCCGGTCTGGAAATCGTTACCGCTATCCTATAACCGCGAGTCCGCTGCCCTAACCACTGGGCCATTGCGCCTCCACCCCCCCCCCCCACACACACACACACATGCACACACACAGATATACATATACATACATATATACATACATACATACACACACACACCACACACACACACACACACACACACACACACACACACACACACATATATATATATGTAAATACACATACGCACGCTCACTCACATCTGCACATATGTACGCACACATACACATATAAGCAATTACAGCAATTTGCTTGAAGGTTTGAACATTTAAACTTTCGTTGTATTGTGGTATGGCGAGGAAACATTTCCCGTTCAATATACAACCGGCTCAGGTCAAGATCTGGAGTTCTTCAGATGCACATAAGTAACAACGACTAACAGGCCGTTGTATAGCTTTTTCAATAATACTGCACTTTATCATGGCTCCTCTATCAAATATATTTCGCAAGGAGTACCTTAAGTGTGTTTTCGATATGCATTTTTACTATATGACCAGCCAGTTCTACATTTACTCTGCATATTATAAAAATAGTTTTTGACATGTACTTTTCATTGAAAAGGCACCGAATCGACTCTATTCAATTGCAATCTGCTTTGGGTTACTTTTCTGGTGTCTATAGACTTTGGTTGTGATAAGAGATTTGCAATCCAATGCTACCCATACTATTATAAATATCCTTTTCAGAACATCATATTGTTGAACATCATGTAATATATGTATCAAATGGGGGAATGCTATCTGGTATGTGTAAGAAAGGCCCATGCTACCCTTGTAGACACAATTAAATTACAGGGATGATTAAACCAGGTACCTTTTCTATATATTTATTTAGCGCTATATGAAATGGGTTGCGACGTGCATTTCAGCTTTTGTTGAAATCATAGGCAGTTGCTTCCACTTAAAAAAAAAAATCTTTTAGTTGCGTAGAAATCATCATCTGTTCGAGTAGTCCAAACGACCTGTGATAGTGCAGAGGATATTTTTTTTTCATAACAAAACATCATGTCGTATAATTCATGTTGTTTATACGAAAATTAAAGTAACAGCAAGCAATATCAGCCGGTTACATATAATTTTCCCAACATCACGGATTTAACAAATTTACTATTTATTCGATATATATATATATATATATATATATATATATATATATATACATAAAGAGAAAGAGACTGACTTTGTTACGATGTTTCGTATCCGAGACGCAGATATAAAGAATGAAATCTCAGATGAAAAATGGGTAGTACGCGAATATGACATATTTCGGGAATTATTGCATCCAATCCATTAAATATCTACGAACTCATAGCTTAAATAGCCACTAGATATGGCGGTATAACGTTATTCGATGTACCAATTTACATATTTTACCCATTCTTCATCTTCGAGCTCATTGTTTGTTTATATCTAGCGTTTCGGATACGAAACGTCGTACCAAAACCAGTGCTGACTATAATTTCTATAGAAAATCTGTAGAGATAATCTTAACAAGTGATGTAAGAGCACTGCTAACACAGTAGTACTCAGTATTGACGTATAAAAACGTTTAATATACTTTGCAGCATATAATGCTTGCGTAAAGAAGTACCATGTCCCTACAAGTCATTAATATATAAGTGTATGAATGCGTGTGTATGTATTTTATAGCTTGCTAAATATGTGCATATACATATGTGTGTGTGTGAGTGGCTGTGTGGTAGGTAGCTTGCTTACGAACCACATGGTTTCGGGTTCATTCCCACTGCGTGGCATCTTGGGCAAGTGTCTTCTGCTATAGCCTCGGGCCGACCAAAGCCTTGTGAGTGGATTTGGTAGACGGAAACTGGAAGAAGCCCGTCGTATATATATATATATATATATATATATATCTATATATATATATCGAACACACATACACGAGGTATGTGTAGTACCTTTTCATGGGCAGGCTGCCATTATAGGCGCAAGAGAATGTATTCTCATCAATTCTCTTGGTGTTAAAGCGCCTGTAAGTCATACACAAGCGAAATAATTAGCATCAGGTCCCGTTATCTTGCTTGTCTATGACTTCCTGGTGTTTTAACGCCAGGCCAGTTAACAAGAATATATTCTTTTACGCCTATAATAGCAGCCTACCCACGAACTGGCAATACACATACCTTGTGTATGTGTGTTCGATCTTGTTTATATACCTCGGGCTGCCACTCATTCATAGTTGCACGCGCGTACGTACCCCCCACACGCACACACGTATATATCTGTATGTACGTGTGTATCTTTGTATCTGTTCACAACTTTTGACAACCAATGTTGGTTCGCTTACGACCCCGTATCTTATCGAAAGAATAAGTACTAAATCTTAAACTAAAAAAAAAAAAGCAATAGGGGTGATTTGTTCGAATAAAACCCTTGAAGGCGGTGTTCCAGGATGGTCGCATTCCAATGACTGAAACACATAAAAGAAGAAAAAAGAAGACACACACACACAGACGGACAGACATGTGCGTGTTTATCTATATATTACACCATGTATATATATATAAATAACTTTAAAAGACAAAAATAAAGCAGAGAATATCAAACAGCTATTTCTGTAGCGCTTAAGATATTTTCCATTCTTTAAATCCATCCGGAAATTTAACTTTTATCAACAAATCTGTATGGATGGAAATATAAAGGATATGGAAAAACAAAACAAATACAAGACAGAAAGAAATCAACAACAGTATAAGAATATGAATTTAATTTTAAGAATTCGAAACATTTTAATAATGTCGTAAACACTTTTTTCTTTTATTATTTCTGTCTTTTCAGACAATTTGTTTTTTATTCATTTTAACTGTTCCTATATTTTTTTTCTTTGTTGAAGAAAATGTTTTGTGAACATGGTTGAGTGATTAAGAGCTTGCTTTGCAACCACGCGGCTCCAGGTTCAGTCCCACTGCACAATACTTCTACTATAGCTCCGGGTTGATCAATGTCTTGTGAGTGAGTTCGCTAGACAGAAACCAGGTGGACGGCTGCCATAAGTTAGATTGGCCCAGGTCATGTTTAACTTAATAGCTGATAGGATTTCTTAAGTGATTTTTAAATCAAGTTTTGTAGCATCATGGCCCATTCAAGTAGGGAGTAGCTGTTGACTGAAATGCATCCAGATACAGGTGGCTTATCTGTTATCCCTTGAAAAAATTTGCTCAGGTTTTGTGAATATTTCATTATTTTCACAATATGGAGAATACATACATACCTACATTATATATATCCTTAATGCTAGTATTTTACCTGTCTGCCAGTGTTTTAAATCGAAAAAGACCTTTGGTTCTACTCTGAATCTTTCGTACAAACCTGTTTGTCTTTCATCTAAAACATACCTTAGTTTTGCTTTGAGTTCTGTTTGACTTGTTTGTGGTGCCAAAGATGCACACACACACACACACACACCACACACACACACACACACACACACACACACACACACACACACACATATCTTGTAGTTTCAGCTCATAGCTGCGGTCATGCTGATATATATATATGTATGTATGTATATGTATATATATGTGTATATATATATATATATATATACACTAAAAACAGAAATCACCCACAACCAACCTTTACAAACCACGCTAGACCTAACAGGGAACTAGCTGAAAGAGGACGCGTCTATGAAAGAAATTACACCAAAAACAGAACAAACCAACAACATCCTAATACCAGACCCAACCACCATACAGCACAATACGACACTAGGATAAGAAATACACCACACACAAATCACTACTACCCATGAACCAAAACTACTGGTCCCCACTAAACACAAGACAAACGCAAAGAAACACTATGTCAAGCAACATCCCACATACAAGAAGTTCGAAACAAAAATATTCCCCATACAGAAATTTTACACACACCACAAGCATTAACAACCATAGATTCCCACACACACACAACGATCGGAGGCAACAATACCACCACTCCCCCGACCAAATACCACACAACCTCACAGACAACTCATACAAACAAAATTACACCCAACATTTTTTAGCCAGGGACCAGGGACACCAGGACACAGGCTGGAACCTAGTAATAAGGAAAAACCGAAGATAATCAATCTTTCAACCAAACCTCTTTCTAACATAAAAATTGACATCCTCGCAAAAGGGCTCAAATTTACACCAACTCCACGCAGAGCAAACCTAAATGAACTCAAGGATAATATAACAGAATTTTGCAGAAAATTAAGACTAGCAGAAGCATCAAACAGTTTCAATACTGAAGATGAATCACTAGTCAAGAACAAAAGTGAACACATCCCACACAGAGGAAGAAATAAAGATCTTGACGAATTCTGTAACCACATTGAGAACTTCCCCTACCATACTATACATAAACAGAAAGCTAACCCAAATTTTAACACTACACAATGGAAAGAACTGATAGAACTCCAAAATGATGAAGATATAACCATTAAGGAAGCGGACAAGGGAAATGCAGTTGTAATAATGGATACATCATACTACAGAAATCTTGTAATTTCCTTGCTTGATGAAGACCTACATTATGAAAAAATTACCAACTACACCCCACAAAAAATAATGAAAACTCTATCTTCACTAATTAAAACCCATGAAAAGGAACTGACAACCAAAGAGATTGATTTCCTAACAAACTTTAAATGCAAACCTAGCCTTTTCTATGGTCTGCCAAAAATTCATAAAAGTCAAATTATAAATGAAACCATTAAAAAATCACCAAAGACATACATACACACACCTAATCCGGGGGACCTAAAACTACGACCCATTGTAGCTGGCCCAACCTGTGAAACACACAGACTAAGTCTACTTATGGACATCCTCTTGAAACCCTTCTTAAACTATCGATAGCCATATCAGAGATGACTTAGATATGTTAAACCACCTTCCAAAAAAAACCAAGGAAGAAACAATCCTGGTTTCATTTGATGTAGTCAACTTGTATACCAGTATACCTCATAATTATGGACTGGAGGCAATACAATTCTGGTTAGACCAATTTCCGGAAGAAATACCAAAAAGGATCAGTAAGGAATTCATTACTAAATCAATTGAATTCATCCTACACAATAACCACTTCATGTTTGACAATACATTTTACCGTCAAAAATCCGGAATTGCTATGGGTACAAGGGCAGCACCAGTCATTGCGAACTAACAATGGGATACATGGAAATAATCATTTACCAGGAATCTCTATCAATCTTTGGAAACTCCCTCTCTCAATACATAAAAGAGAATTGGAAACGATTCCTAGACGATTGTTTCATTCTCTGGAATGAAAACATAGATAAACTCCTAAAATTTAAAAACCTATTGAACAGCATAAACCCAAATATACAGTTCACAATGGAATACAACCAAAAGGAGCTCCCGTTCTTGGATATACTAATTAAAAAAATTAACCTTAAAATAGAAACAGACATTTTTTACAAAGCCACAGACGCCAAACAATACCTTCTTTTTAATTCATGCCACCCAAGACACACTAAAACAAACATCCCCTTCAACCTTGCAAGAAGGATATGCACAATAGTGTCAGAACAAAATACCAGGAACTTTAGACTGCAAGAACTCAAAAACACCCTAATTGACAGACATTACCCAGCTCAACTCATAGAGGATGGGATCAGACGTGCAACAGAAATCAACATAGAAACTTTAAGAAAAGTTCAACACAAAACACACCTTCCCCGAAAATACTACCTTACATATCTACATACAACCCCAGAAACAAAGAAGCCTTCACCATCATCACCCAGAATTTACCAATACTTCATAAAAACCCAAAATTAAAGGAAATTCTAAACATACACCAAATCATTAAAAGCTACAAACAGCCTAAATCACTTAAAAAGATTCTCACAAAGGCAAAATTGTCTTCTAAATTACGGATGCAAAAGTAAAAAAATGTGGTAGATCGAACTGTGCAACATGTCCTAACCTATTGGAAGGATCAGAATTCTTCTTTAAAGAGGGACAGAAATTTAAGATCAAATCTAACTTTACTTGTGCCTCTGAAAACATAATTTATGTTATTAAATGCTCGGGCTGCCACCAAGACTACGTGGGTTCCACGGGACTATCACTCAGGCGCAGATGCACACTGCATCGACAACAGATTGCATTCCCAGAATATAGAATGATACCTTTTAGTGAGCACATTGAGAAATGCGCAAAGCAACTACTACCACAATTTTTAATCTTCCCATTTTACCAATGTGCTTTCGGATCATCAACACAAATGAGATGACTGAACAAGGAAACATTCTTCATTGAAAAGTACAAACCCAGACTCACCATCCGAACATACTGACACAGAGAAATTAACAAGAAAAGGGGAAAAAAAATTTTTTAAGCGATTATCTCCCCTACACCGGAAAAATCACTCACTACCTCCCCTTATTTAGAAATCTCCTGGAAATAAAAACAACGATAATTCCATGCAATAAAAATAACGTCACAAGAAATTTGAAAAGCTACACGCGAAACCGGTAATTTCTTTAAAAATTTTTAAATTATGTCATTTTAAGGAAAGGAAAAAAAATTTTTCCAATATTCTCCAGACATTTTGACACAAATATATATATTTTTTAACATTTAAGCCTTCTGTCGTTTTTTCACACTTTACTATTTTCTTATATATATATATATATATATATAAATACATACACTTATGTACACACAGACACGTCGCGCACGCACACACATTTGTATATTTTGTATTTGAATACTATGCTTTAATCTATCTGAAGGAAAGTAAAATATCTTTGCTGTGAAAAGAGTCGAATACCATTTTGCTTGATAAGAAGGGTGAT
>NC_043001.1:46656813-46664313 GCF_006345805.1 Octopus sinensis | reverse complement strand
CGCGTACATATTTACAAAGGAAGCGACACTTCCCGTTCAGTAAATTCACTCACATTAGAAGACACTTAACAAGGGTTCGCAAAGTGGAACTGAACCCGAAACTACGTAGTTGCAAAGCGAGCTCCTTAACCACATAGCCACAACTAAGCAATGGATAATAATATTTTATACCATCTATTAGGGATTTTTAAAATCCTTGAGATGATGTGATAAATTTATTTCGATATCTTTATCTTACATTGTGTTTCTGTCGCCAGAGTCCGTTCCTTGCATGCATAAAAGTTGAAAAGTATACATGCATGCAGGAATCCGATTTTGCTTTTCATTGGAATATTCCTACCTCTCCATATTGGCTTGGAATTAGTGAGGGCCGTCATTGAACGTGCGGCTCTTGCAAAGATTTCACCCCAATTAACTCGTAAATGTCTTCAAGGTTCCCCTTCATGGAGTCTGTACAAGCTTAGGTTGTGGTGTCTAGATTGTATAAAGATGACACTTGAGAGTACTGTGAGTAGTGAATAATATGATCTACGTAAAGACGATATCATCTACATAGAATTAGGTGTTGTTGGGTGGGGGTGGGGGCAACTACAAAGTAGGTCATAGTTGTACAGAAGTAATGAGGGGATGAAACCAATCCCTGTGAAACATAAAAATTGCAAGAGGGGGGGGGATCAGAGGGAGTGCTTTAAGTACACGCAACGATGTTACAATCCGGCTGGAAACAAACTATCCAAGAGATGAGAAATAAATTGAACTCATAGCCGGGCAGCTTTGCCGATGTCGAATACAGCAACACTGTTCTCACTGTTTCTTAGGGTGGATGACGTAGGACAGCATTTGTCCAGTTGACCTGACTTTATGAAACAAACACACACTTGCACACACGCGCACTCACGCATACATACATACATCATCACGCACACTCGCTATCACATACATGCACATGCTCATTCAAATACACAAATGCATACACACACACACACAGACGCATACACATTGAGATTTACACACACACTTCTGTGTTTTATTTAAAGCTTCGTTTTTCTAAAAGCAAAAACCAATTATACACTAATTTCTGTATATTAACTAGATTTCCCGTTTGCAAATACAAACGTTCATGAATACACACTCGTACACACATATAATACATGCATGTGTGTGTGTGTGTGTGTGCGTGCGTGTGTGTGTGTGTAAATGTATTATATATGAATGTGAGTGCGGATATATAATATTATATATATATATATATATATATATAATATATATATATATGTAAGTATGTATGTATGTATGTATGTATTGTATGTATGTATGTATGTATGTATGTATGTATTATACATTCACTCACAAATACATGAATACGTGTATAGAAACGCTTGCATACACATGTATGTACTACGTACAATAATAGTATACTCTATACATATGTCCATCTCAATTTACATAGATAACAGTATTAATCGCATTCGTACGCACGAGCACGTACCCCTACGCACCTAACCTACACCCACACAAGCCCAAACACAGCACACGCTCACACAAGCACATATATGTGTGTGAATGAGTGTGTGTGTGTGTCTGTGTGTTTGTGTGTAACGATGTGTATACGTACGTGTATAGTATGAGAGAGTGGGGGAGTGCGAGGCAGGGCATATATACATATATATGTGCATATATATATATATAAGCATATATATATATACATTATATATATATTGTATATGTATATATATAAGCATATATATATATATACATATATATATATATATATATATATATATATATAATTACACACACCACATATATATATATATTATATATATATATATATCTTTGGCAGCACAAACAAGTCAAACAGAACTCAAAAACGAGTATATATACAGCGTGAAGAGCAAAAACTGCGAAAGAAAGTGAGGACAGACTAGTTGTCTGGTTAATGTAGACTTGGGTATGAGCGAGAATAGATAATGAAGTGACAAACAACTTATTCACATCCATAAATACATTTATGCATTTAGACATCGGATTGGATTGGTTAGCTTATGCTCAGCTCACTGCAGGATGAAGGCCTCTACTTATTTCCTCCACCAACCACAGTTCTTTGAGATCATACTGGTTTCATGATCTTACCCTGCCAGACAGGCTCAGTCTAACATGGCAGAAGGGTGCAGTTTTTATACTTGTACCCAGTAGTTAAATTGATTACATCAACCCTAGTGTTCAACTGGTACTTATTTATAGATACATAAATACACTTATATATCCATAAAAACACCAACTCATCCATAAAAAAAAACACATTTATAAGCGTAGGAGTGGCTGTGTGGTAAGTAGCTTGCTTACGCACCACATAGTTCCGGGTTCAGTCCCACTGCGTAGCACCTTGGGCAAGTGTCTTCTACTATAGCCTCGGGCCGACCAAAGCCTTGTGAGTGGATTTGGTAGACGGAAACTGAAAGAAGCACCTTGTATATATGTATATATATATGTATGTGTGTGTGTATGTTTGTGTGTCTGTGTTTACCACCACCCCCCATCCCAACATCGCTTGACAATCGATGCTGGTAATTTACGTCCTCATCATTTAGCGGTTCGGCAAAAGAGAACGATAGAATAAGTACTAGGCTTACAAAGACTGGCTGCAGTCAAATGACTGAAACAAATAAAAGAGTAATTTATACACAGATAAATACGTTTACACATCCACAAACAAACTAAAATATCAACGAATACACTTACAGATTTACATATATAAGGTATGTGCCCACGAACTAACAACACGCATACTTTGTGTGTGTTCGATTTTGTGTATATACATCGATCTACTTCTGATTCATATTTGAATTTTTTCCGTGGCATGAAACGTTGGGACATGCCAGCAGATGGTGTCTAAACCATTCAGCACATTGTCATAGTTGGCGATACGACTTGCTGCAGGATTTGTTCGGTATGCAGCATTGATAAGTCAAAACAATGACGAAACATCTATGTCTGTCGCTCTGCGAAAGGGCCTGATGCGAGTTGTCTCCCTTGACTATGACTTACTTTCAGTTGTTCTTTTAACCAGGAGCATGGAGAATATATTCTCTCATGCCTAAAATCCGCAGCCGACCCACGAACTAACAACACACATATGTGTACGTGTGTTCGATTTTGTTTACATACCTCGAGCTGCTTCTAATTCATAGTTGACTACATACATACATACATCTTTGAATGACGCATCATATCCCTTCGGCAACACCTTTTAACCACCATGTCGAAGTGCATACCTTGACCAAATTTGGATACATGAGGCTGATAACATCATAAGACTTGGAAGGCAGCTCCTTGAGCAACACTCTTTGTCTGATAACCTAGAATACATGCCCAAAGAAGTCTCACGGCTCTACCGCAACGTATCATCAGATGAAAGGATGAGCCTATATGAGCAGAAGATTATGCATAGATATGTTAGTAGAAAGCTCCGTGATGATAGTAACATCGATCAATCAAAGTAGTTTATCATGGATCAATAGCTGGATTACTCCCTCCCACTTTGCGTTTGCAATCCAGGAACAGGAAATACCAACCAAGTACCTCATGGACAAAAAGGACAGAGATGCAGGAAAAGCCGTAAAATGTGACAACCGATGCAGATTTTGTGAAGTTCACACTGAAGATATCACCCACATCATACATAAGCAGTTGTCCAAAAATTTCATCACGGTATATCTACCGATGAGACATGACGTTGTAGTTAGGAGACTATAATGAAATACGTCGGAAGGATAATCCCATGGACAAAGAAATAAGAAGTCACACCATGGTAGAAGCCATAACCACTCATAATAATAAGGAATACTGGTGGAATGTACCAGTGAAGACCTCAATAAAATGTAGTCAATAAGACACCTGATATATCAATTTGGGATAGAGAAGAGAAACTGTGCACTATTGTGAAAATTAGCTGCCCAGCGGATGTTAACATAAAGCTGAAGATCAGTGAAAAAGAGAGCACCTATGCTTAAACTATTGAGAAATCTACAGCTAATCTATCCAGATTACAAGTTCAGGTAATTATTGGGGCCCTGGGATATGGAACACACTGTCTGAATACCAATCTCGAGAAATTAGGCTTTCCAAAACCAGAAAGGAGAAAGCTATTTCGAAGACTACAGATCTAATCCATTACTGGAACTGTAAAAATATGTAAAACTTTCCAGAAATGTATCATTTAGATATAAATATGCAACTAGATATGCAACTTTATGCATGAGATAATACATAAACATAACAAATCTGTATCTACATATATATACATATACATACAACATACAAATACCTACATACTACATACAATCCTGTTGTTGATGTTGAAATTCCAATGAAGGAGTTTGGATCTAGATAGAAACCGCTTCTTTCTCTATTGGCAAGAAATCTTGAAAATATACACACACATACCACCACACACACACACACACACACACCACACACACACACACAACACACACACACAACACACACTATATATATATATATATATATATATATATATATATAAAATATAAAGTAGAGGAAAACGAAAACGCAAATCCTAGGTAGTCAATCAAATTCCCGAACGCAGAAATGAAGATATTCAATCAATGTAATTGAATCATATATATTTATGCACATCAGCATACATCATGCATGTACAGGCGTAAAGATTCTCCAAGGGTATAAAGAATAAAACCAAACACACATAAAAATATAGAAGAAATATAAAAGCATACAAAAATTCATATAAATAAGGATTACATGTAATATGTTATGCGTGATAAATACAGGAGGCCCAATCGAATGAGAGGTTGATAAATATAGGAATAAAAACGTCAAAATGTGTGTGTATCGAGGCTACGTATTCACAGACAGACTGTTATATATACAGGCTATATTATACACATAGAGGCTCCGCTGTATGTAATGTTGTGACACAACAGATGAAAAGAGCTGCATGTTAAATGAATCGCGCAGAGTTAGACTCTATCAATTTCAGCTTAAAAAAAACTTTCCTAATTACGAACATCCCGGGATGTGTGTTTGCATGGGGAGCAAGAAGCCGAGAAGCAGTTGTAAGGGGATTATTACAGATTAACATCCAATCCAATGACAATTTCCTGCTTCAAGCCCGAAAAATACTTCACACAGACAGACACATTCTGGCAGCTATTTTGGTTCGTTTTAGCATGTACATATACAGATATTTGATATACAGAAGCCAACGGGGAAGTTTTTATGTGGTCACTGGGCCTGCAAGAAATAACAGCTAAAATTTCCCTTAAATCACGTGCTACAACGCCTCACATCATGCACTCACACGTTCGTACACAAACACCCCTTTCTCTCTCCTACACACACACACACACACGCACACACACACACACACGCACACCACACACACACACACACATACATATACACACATAAACACACAGAAAATAGCGCGGAGGATGTGAGAAAGAAAGAGAGGGGGAGAGAAAAATAATGATGATTATGTTGAGGGATCCTCCGTCAGTTTCGATAGTGAGCATTCAGTTTGCTCGACCACCTGAATTGCATACTCGTAGAAGTTTTCTTCTTAGTTTTTCTTGTGTCCCAGGTTCATAAAGCCTGTTAACCGGTTTCCATGGCGTTCATGACCGAGTTCAGAGTAGTCTCCTCTGAACAAGACGCCAGTCTGTCGCAGGGCTCAATGCTAGCAAGTCAGATTACATCGACCCCAGTACTTGACTGGAACTTTATTTTCTCGACCCCGAAGTGATGAGAGGTAAAGTTAATTAACCTTTGTGGTACTTGAACTTAGAACATAAAGATCCGGAAGAAATACTGTTTTTCATTTTGTCCGACACACTAACGATTCTGCCAGCTCACCGCCTTTCTCGTAAAATTAAAAATTATTTCTGAGATATTTTTCACGTAATTTCCAGGTCAACTCAGGGTGACACAGTAAGTGATAAGACTGTACCTCTGTATTACAGGATCAATCTACCGTCAGACATACATAACTTCCATCTAATTATACTCACAGTGTTTAGGCCGATCATAGCCTATGATAAAAAAAAAAGAACATTTGCTCAAAGATAATAGAACAAATGGAAATTTTAGGAGATACAAATTGAATTCATAACCAATAGAAACCTCGTTCTTCACATTTCAGTACAGTATTCTCAGAATCTGCACTTAGAATCTGCACTAGTGACACTAATGTCACTTGTCAATTTCGCCACTATCTTAGGTGATACGGCGTTCAGTTTCGATAGCTCTTTCAGTTCCTGTTTTAATGACCTAGTTCAACTTTATGACAGTTATAAATTCGAGTTATATGAAGAAAAACAACCTTTCTTTTTGGTATCCTTTAGAGAGATAAGTAACTTTTCTCTCTCTCCCTTTCCTCCTCCACCTCCTCCTCCTTCTCCCTCCCTCTCTCTCTGTTTCTCTCTCCCTCTCTTTTTCTGTTTTTTTTTCTGCCACTTGCAGACTGTTAACTTGTCATCAATGGCAAACTTACACGAGGTTCATATCAACTTAATAGCAAGAGATTATCAAATATTGACTGACATTTGTATATTCTTGTAGAAATTGTGAAAAAAAAACTTCGTAACGGTTCGAAAAAAAATAAGTTGTAGGAACTAGGGAGAACTTGCTTTGAGACTGGCCTGAATACTGCAAAGGAAAAAGCCTTCAAATGTCTCAAAAACATACGCATAAATAGATATAGTGAAAAACAGACAAAAAGAGTAAGAAAGTGATTGAAGGATTAGAAAAAAATCAGAGACAAAGAGAAATGTACAAGGGAGATAAACGAGTGCGAAATAGTGGGAGTTAAAGAAAGAGAGGGCCAGGAAACGTCGGAGAGAGGGGGAGTGGGAAAAATAAAAAAGGAAGAAAGTAAGAGGGGGACTAAAAGAAAGAGTAAGAGTCGTACAAAATTTAGATACATACTTACTATAAGTGAACACAAGTGTGTACGTACGCCGCTATATGTATATATAAATATAAAAATTGAACAAAAACAAAATAGAGGACAATGAAACATTCGGACATATAGACGATACAAAGGCGCACAGAAGAAGCAACAATTAGAAAGACAGGCAAAGAAAGATGGGTCATTCATAGCCTTCTTTCTTCAGTCAAGTACCAGAAGTCACGACCGTGTCAGGCAGTTACACTTGAGACAGTTCGATCTAGTTTACCCCCAAAAAGTCTAAGCTAAGAACATTAGACCCTAATGTATAGTATTATATTATATATATATATATATATATCTATATATATATATATATATATATATATTATATATATATATATATATATATATACACACACATATGACCCTCCAGACAGAAGATAAACTGTTTTTACTTCAAATTTTTATAAATTTTTACTGATATTTGAAAAGATGAGATAATATTTTCTTTATATAATGTTTACAATTATTTTTATTAAATTCCCTCTTAAATTGAAATGTCTTTGACT
>NC_043001.1:46646027-46656713 GCF_006345805.1 Octopus sinensis | reverse complement strand
ATACCATTATAGAAGTGTGTGGCCGCTCCATCGGGTGTGTGGCCGCTTCACCCGATGAAGACCCCCCACACTATATAGTAATTATAAATAAAGATCTTTTATCATGATATATGAATAGAAACTCAGTGGTGCAGAAGCAATTTTGTGATCTTTATCAAAGCCTGATATGTTCTAATCCTTGTGTGTGTGTGTGTATATATATATATATATATATAATATATATATATATATATATATATAATATATATATATATATAATATATATATATATATATATATAATATATATATATATATATATAAAATATATAGATATATATATATATATATATATATATATATATATATATATATATATATATATATATATATATATATATATATTGCATATATACATACATATATTTACATACATACATATGTTATATACATATACATTATAGGGGCAACAGGACGTCACAGAACGTAAACAACATGAAATGCGAAATACGAAAACATGGAATACGAGCTTTTTTTGCGAACAACGAAAGAAACAAATGGAAAACAAGACAAGCAACATAAAGAACGACCCTTCATCAGTCGGCTGTTTTTCTAATCCGTATTTCGAGCAATTCACAAGATACGCCTTCGACAAAACAGCTGCTCCCCCGCAAAGCAAAGCTTTAGTCGTCACTCGCAAACGAGTGACGGTTGTAGTTTTGTATCATTTTATCGTTGCTTTTAATATTTTTTTTTCAGTCATAGGCGGAAGGACAATACCCAAACCACAGCTCATATAGAAAGTATGCAAGAATGGTAGTGAGGAGGATAAGAGGTAAACATCAGACCGAAACGCTACTCCAAGAGGTCAGGTGGTTCTGTTACCACGACAATGTATTAAGCGTGTTCGTAAATATAATTCTTTGATATACTATTTACAACTATTTACTATTTTACTTGTTTTAGTCATTTGACTGCGGCCATGTTGGAGCACCGCCTTTAGTCGAGCAAATCGCCCCCAGAACTTATTCATTGTAAGCCTAGTAGTTATTCTATCGGGCTCCTTTTACCGAACCGCTAAGTTACGGGGACGTAATCACATCAGCGATGTTGGGGGGGGGACAAACACAAACACACAAACATATACACACACATACATACATATATATATATATATATATATATATTATATATATATACGACGGGCTTCTTTCAGTTTCCGTCTACCAAATCCACTCACAAGGCTTTGGTCGGCCCGAGGCTATAGTAGAAGACACTTGCCCAAGGTGCCACGCAGTGGGACTGAACCCGGAACCATGTGGTTGATAAGTAAGCTACTTACCACACAGCCACTCCTGCGCCAATGATACTGTTGCTATAGCTGTCTTTGTTGTTATTACCTCCACCTTCGCTAAGTCGTGTTTGTTTGTCCGTGGACAAGATATCTCAAGAACCGCTGGATGGATTTTGATGAAACTTTCAGGGATATTTGACCTTATGACTGGCACGACCTTATTAGACTTTGGTACCGATCCGGCGCCGAACAAAGATTCTGGATTATTTTTCTTGCTTAATTTTTGAGAGCGGTCGGGTTCATTTTTAGTATTCTCGATTGTGAGAGCAGTCGAGTTTCAGATATCCTCATTTTGAAAATCATCTCCGGCTAATCGTTGAAAGGTGTTGGTGATGCCTTGGCGGAGGTTTGCGCTATCTGAGTGCTTCTGTTAAGTTTGCTTTCATTATTGTGGTAACAGCTTTAGTTACTGCAGTTATTACAATAGTAATTGGAGATTTTTTGTTGTGATTTTTCTTTACTGAAACAATTGTTCTTATGGTGAAACAATCGTTCCTATGACTTTTGTTATTGTTGAGACACAGGACAAACCTGACTGAGTAAACCTATGATGTAAAATATTCCATACATGACCACCCTGTCTCTTTAAGGATATCTTTTATTTTTTACATCTACTTGTTTCAGTCGCTGGACTGCGGCCATACTGGAGCATCACCTCGAAGGGTTTAGTCGAACAAATCGACCCCAGTACTTATTTTACCGGCCTCTTTTACTGCACCTCTAGATTACGGGGACGTAAATAAACTGACACCAGTTCTCAAACGGTGAGACGAAACAAGCTCAAACACGTGCGCGCGTACACAGATACACTTCACACACACATATCTATATAATGAACACGACGAGCTTCCACACAGTTTCCGTCTATTAAATTTACCCACACAGCATTGGTCAGCACTAGCCTAATGTAGAAGACTCTTGCCAGGGTTCCGAGCAGTGGCACTGAACCCGAAATCACGTTGTTACAATACAAGGTTCTTCACCACACAGCCATATATGGTCCGAGGTTATATAAGACCCCAGGATGTTATTTGATGGGAATTTGACTGCTACCTGCTTCCTGTAATCATTCGTGACAGTATTCTTTCTTTTTTATGTCTCTTGCTGTTGTTGTAGCTATTAGTTATGATGCAGTTGCTTCAACGTTGAGGTTGTTATTGTTGTTGCTGCTGTTGTGTTGTTGCTGAATATGTTGTTATTTTCGTTATGCTGAAATGACTATTATTGTTGCTGTTGCCGTAATTGTTGTTGCTCTTGTTATTGTTGTTGTTGCTGTTGTTCCAGAGCAGTCTGGTTATATATATATATATATATATATATATATATAATATATATATATATATATATATATATATATATATATATATATATATACCTAATGTAAATAAATCATTAAAACAGTTTTATAGACTTATATATCAGAAGGAAATACTAATGCCTACGTTTATTCAGATACACACATTCATCATGCACACACATACACACGCTACATGCGCATGCATAATATTTACACACACACACACACACACATATTATGCATAAAAAACATACAAATATAAATACATACATATACACAATACATACACAATACATATATATATACATACATATATACATATATTATATATCATACATAATATAAGTATGGATGTATATATATATATATATGTGTGTGTGTGTATATATGTATGTATGTATCTATATATTTGTATGTTTGTATTCATATATATATATAATCGTTATATCGTTATTCATATGACACTAAGGAGGAAAGTGATAGACAGGAATAATATTCACTAACACACACTCACACACACCCGTGCACATATATACACAGATCTTTTCAAAATGTATACATGCATGCACAAACCTTGATGTATATGCATATATACACATATACAAGTACATGTATGTGCGTATGTATAAGTGTGTGTGTGTTTGTGTGTGTAAATGAAAAAACGATGCGTTTGTCTATGCGTATACACATATGTGTACACACACATACATACGTATACACACGCACACACGTTTGCGCGCGCGCGTGTAATCATTCTTTCTTGACACTGCAGAGAAAAAATGATAGACAATAATAATAACAAATAGATAAATAAATGATAATAATAATAATAATACTAATAATAATAATAATAATAATAATAATAATAATAATAATAATAATTATTATTATTATTATTATATATATATTGTGTGTACATATATATATATATATATCAGCATATGCGCACCACCAAATCCCATACACACATACATATATACACATACACACACACCACAAACATACATACATGCATACATACAAATACAGGCACACACACATATACACTCATATTATACAGATAACAGAAAAACCTGCAGTAACAACGTGTATGTATATATTATATATATATATATAAATATATATATATATGAACATGTTTGCACATAGGCACGCGTGCATAACACACACACACACACAAGGATACAGACCCACAGACACACAACTACGTACACACACACATAGCATATGCAGATATAAACTCATACTCACACACACGCATGTCGATACAGTTGAAATATAAGCTGGAACCTCATTTCAAAAGAAAAAAAAAACTAACAAAATAAGAGAAAAAAATTAAATGTAAAATAAAAACAATAACCATTCTCTTAACAAGTCACTCTCCATCATCATCATCACCATCATCAACAACAACAAAAACAACAACACCATCACCATCATTAGCATCACCCACCATCACCACCATCAGCATTATCATCATCATCATCATCATCATCATCATCATCATTAATCACCATCGCCATCATCATCATCATCATCATCATCATCATCATCATCATCATCATCATCATCATCATCATCATCATCAACCATCGCCATCATCATCATCATCATCATCATCATCATCATCATCATCATCATCATCATCATCATCATCATCATTAATCACCATCGCCATCATCATCATCATCATCATATCATCATCATCATCATCATCATCATCATCATCATCATCATTTTAATCACCATCGCCATCATCATCATCATCATCATCATCATCATCATCATCATCATCATCATCATCATCATTAATCACCATCGCCATCATCATCATCATCATCATCATCATCATCATCATCATCATCATCATCATCATCATCATTAATCACCATCGCCATCATCATCATCATCATCATCATCATCATCATCATCATCAGCCATCGTCATCATCGTTATCATCCTCATCATCGACATCATCTTTATTAACAGCAATAACAGCAACAACAACAACAATTTGCTCATAAGCGACGAAGTTATGCACCAGTCGCACCACCACCACCACCACCACAACCAGTATCTCTGCGACCATTACCATCCGACACCACTACAATCACCACCACCACCATCATCATCATCATCGTCGTCGTTATCATCATCACCACTACCATCATTATAATCATCGTGCTCACGTTCATCATCACCATCGTCAACATCATCATCATCATCATCATCATTCGAACAGCCTCACCACTAGCATCAACACCACCCCCATCACCTCCACCATTACCACCGACACCGTCTCCGACCCCTGTTTAGCTCCAGCATCTCCCATCCTTCTCCCCACCCTCCCCCCAGGGGCTAAGTGCATGTTTTGTAAGGAAACTGTACTACCAGCTGTTGAAATATTTTAGCAATAATTGACTGCAACGTAAATATTTTCACCGTCACGACATCCTACCTACCCACAGACATCACCCCATCATCCATCACCACCGCCGAGACCACCACCCCACCACCACTTTCGCCGCCGCCGCCACCATTACCGTTGTCAATTACCATCTACCGCCATTCACCTCGTTAGATTTATTTTTCCCGACTAGCTTCCACTCCGTCTTAATCTGACATCAAACATTTTTCCCTAAATGCAAACACACACGCATGCACTCACGCACGCACGCACGCACGCACGCGCACACACACGCATGCACGCACGCATGCAGACAATGAAGCGGATGCAGGCACGAATTCGAAATCGTACATACACATATGCATCGTCATCATCATCGTCGTCGTCGCCGCCGTCATTATCATCATCATCATCATCATCATCATCTTCATCGTTATCGTCGTCGTCGTCGACGGTGGCGGCGGCGTCATCATCATCATCATCATCATCAACGTCATCGTCATAAGCATTATCCAGCAAAACCGCCATTTCTGTGTGTTTTCCCTGCAATACGTATGTATATATGTAAATATGTATGTATGCGTGTTTGTGCATATATATATATGTATGTATATTTATATATATATATATATTTATTTATATATATATATATACATATATATATGTATGTATATACGTATATATATATGTATACATATATATGTGTATATATATGTATATATATATATATATGTATATATATATGCATATATATGTGTATATATATATGTATATATGCATGTGTGTGCGTGTATATATATGTATATATGTATGTGTATGTATGTATATATCTATGTGTATGCGTATATATATATATATAGATATATTTACATACATACATACATACATACATTCATACATACATACATACATACATACATACATATATATATATATATATATATATATATATATATATGTCATACACACACATAAAATATGTTACACGTTCTCTTTCGAAGACTTTTGGATACGCACACGCACGCACGCACACACATACACGCACACACACACTATGTGGGGAAGTATCATAATCCAGGCGTTTACGTCAGGCATCACTCCTGCAAGTGGCATCCATTTGAAATTGTATGAAGGAAATATTCTCCTGCGGAGACATAGGTTTTGAAGCAGTCAGAAAATCCAGAAAGTCTACTCCCGTCGAGGAATAATAAATAATAAATGAAAGATGTCGTCAGCACTATTCCATTTATTTCATGCTTGCAATTGCTTCAACAACACGCCGGTTACAAATCAAACATCATGTTTACAGACATGGATGTGAACAGTTGATATAGTTATTCCCATTGTGTAACGTATAGTACATTATAGTAGTGCTTCTCTAACTATCTGATGTGGCGTACCAGCAGTTTTTTTCCCAATGTGCCAGGGACCGGTAATATTTTTTAATATCAATTTATAGCGGAAACAATATATACAACACTGGTCTGCATGTTTTCTTTTTATTGGCTGTGTGGTATCTTTTTCTGAATATATATGAAAAATAATGAGTCATTGTGTTTTTTATTCATGTTTATCATATCAGGTTTCAAGTTATACGGAGATATTACTTTCTTCTTTTTATATAACATAAGTAAATGATAAATTAAAAATTCTTACCTTATATTGACTGAAATGTTAAATCTAATATATCTCTCTCTTTTTTCAGTGTGTGAATATGTCTAAAGGCTGCGTCAATTCACCAGATATATTCTGCCATGTCTGCGGGCAATTCGTCCCTTCAGACTCCCGGAGCAATATTACTCCTTTGTTGAAGCGCTGCTATTTAGCTTATTTTGGCTGCAAAATGGGAGACCAGGACAAGCTATTAGCACCTCACAAAGCTTGCAAGAGTTGCATCAATAAGCTTCAAATGTGATCAGTTGGAAAACTTAAATGTATGTCATTTGGAGTACCAGAGGTATGGCGAGAGCAGATGAACCACTATGATGACTGTTGTATGACTAAAGTACCTGAACTCAATAAGAAGACTAAAGATCGCATAATATACCCAAATATTCATTTAGCAATAAGGCCTGTTCCACACTCAGATGATATTCCTGTATCTGTGCCACTTGAGACACAAGGAATTTCATCAGAATCTGATACTAGTGGTACTAATGAGATGGAAGAAGACTATGAGCCACAACAAATGACGATCCCAAATTTTTCAAATAAGTTGAGCTCAATGACATGGTTAGAGACTTTAACATTCCAAAAGAAAGTGCACAGTTACTTGGCTCTAGACTGCAGGAACTTGGCTCTAGACTGCTTCGAGCTCCTGGAACAACATTCCCTTGGTATCGTCTTCATGAAGCGGGATTCACTCAGTTCTTTGAGAAAGAGGATTCTTTAGTTATCTATTCAAATATTTCTGGCCTTATTGAACTCAATGGGATGTCGTACAAAGCAGCTGAATGGAGGCTCTTCATTGATTCTTCTAAAAGAAGTTTAAAGACTGTTCTTCTCTTCAATGGCAACACAGCTGCATCTGCGCCAATTGGTCATAGTGTCCAAATGCCAGAAACTTACGAAAATATGAAGAGAGTAATAACTGCAATCAAGTACTATAATCACAATTTTCTCATTTGTGGTGATTTAAAAGTTATTGCTCTCCTACTAGGTCTTCAAGTGGGATACACTAAGTATTCCTGTTTTCTGTGTGTTTGGGATAGTAGGGCAGACAGCCAACACTATGAACAAAAAGACTGGCCACCAAGAACCAAATTCTTACCCGGAAAACATAACGTGAAAGCTATACCACTAGTTGATGCTCAAAAAATTCTCCTGCCACCACTCCACATCAAATTAGGGCTTATGAAAAATTTTGCAAAGGCCCTGAACAAGAATGGAGCTGCTTTCAAGTACCTGGAGTCAAAGTTTCCTCATATAAGTGAAGGCAAGCTAAAAGCAGGAATCTTTGTTGGCCCTTAGATTCGAGAATTGATGAAGGATAAGCATTTTGAGAAGCATTAACAGGTGTCGAAGTGAATGCCAGGTTTTTCTTCAGGAAGATTTTCCAAAAGTTCTTGGAAAACAGTCGCTCCTCAGAATATGAAAAAATGATTCAAGACCTGATATCAAGTTTCCAACAACTTGGGTCTAAGAAGGAATGTGAAGATACATATTTTGTACTCGCATCTTGATTATTTTCCCAAGAATTGAGGGGACTGCAGCGAGGAACAAGGAGAGCGGTTCTATCAAGACATTTGCACCATGAAAACTCGATACCAGGGCAAATGGAATGTCAGTATGATGGCGGATTACTACTAATCATTGAAACGCGATGGTCCCGATGCGCAGCATAAGCAGAAATCAAAGCGGTCCCCCTTCCTTTGAGTCAGTATGTAGGCTAACCATTAGGAGCATATTTTTTACATTCATTTGGTTTGATGTTGGTAATTTTGACTCAGTTTATGATGAACGGGATTCCTTTCATGTTGATTTGGAAAACATATCCTTAAAATTAACAGAATGTGCTTTTCCTTGATTATTTGTTTCATTTTAATAAAGTAACAATTAATTAAACATTCACATTTTTTTGTTATTATTAATTTGTGTTTTATTCAACATCCTTATGTGACAGAGAAAAATAGTTTAGATACTTAAAATCAGCAACCCAAGGGTATGTAACATCACATCCATGAATAAAAATAAAAATAAAAATAGAAAAAATTCTCAAATGTAGACCAGTGTAATGAATATAATAAAAGTTGACAATTTCTTTTTATCTTTTATTTATTTTGTAAACAAATAATACAATATTGCATAAGCATTTTGTAAGCATTTTATAATGTTTCTTTCTTTTCTGGAAGCTCGCTGCGTACCAGCAGCTGATGGCTGGCGGACCAGCACCGGTCCGCGGACTACCGCTTTGAGCAGCACTGCATTATAGCCGGCGCAGTTATTTAATAATAACCGAACGAACGAATAAACAAAACTGTTTGTTTTTATATTTCCTTATAGAATGAGCAGACTTATGTTTGACAGTTGCTAAATGATACTTCTCTAATTACAATATATAAAAAAAATGCAACTGGCTTGTCTAGTTACTTTCTTGCTGAGTTTCCAAATTTGACCCTCCCTACTTTTTTCAGTGCCAAATCCTATTTAAGTGAAATTGCCAATTCATTTGTGCATTATATATTCAGTAATTATTAAATGACTGTGTGGTAAGAAGCTTGCTTCCCAACCACATGGTTCCGAGTTCAGTCCCACTGCATAACCCCTTGGACAAGTGTCTTCTAGTATAGCTGCGGGCCGACCAAATCCTTGTGAGCGGATTTGGTAGACGGAAATTGAAAGAAGCCCGTCATGTATATATATGTATGTATATATATATATATATATATGTGTGTGTGTGTGTGTTGTGTGTGTGTGTGTGTGTGTGTGTGTGTGTGTGTGTGTGCGCGCGTGTGTGTGTGTTTGTCCCCCACCATTGTTTGATAACCGATGCTGGTGTGTTTACGTCCCCGTCTCTTAGCGGTTCGGCAAAAAGACGCCGAGAGAATAAGTACTGGGCTTACAAAGAATAAGTCCTGGGGTCGATTTGTTCGACTAAAGGCGGTGCTCCAGCAAGGCTGTAGTCAGATGACTAAAACAAGTAAAAGAATAAATAAAAAAAGAACAAGAACACTCAGAGAGCACCCGCCGACGGAACACCAACATCCTCTCACCGATTAACTGGAGATGATTTTTTAAATGAGAATATCTGAAATAACATCCTTCAATGAATATCATGAGACCTTTTGATTTTCTCTTCTCTTAAATTCTGGTCTTCCTTTTGTAAGCATTTATTTTAGATCGATGTTTAGAATTATATAAATATGTAAATATACTATAAATTGTTAAGATGTCTGTATAATCTCCTAATATAATAATGAGCGTTGTCTTTTTATATATTTGTTTATATATATAATAGAGCTGGAGTGAGAGGTGAAGGTAGAGGAGATAAATGGCAAAGAGAGCGTCGTATGAATGAGAAAAGAAGTGATAGATGAATAACGGAAAATGGAGTGAAAAGCCGATAGACGGCGTTTGAAGTGTGAGTATATGTGTGTATGTGTGTGCGTGTACAAGAGAACTATGTGAAGCTTTACATATATATGTAAAGAAAATATGATAAATAATCCAGAATCCTTGTCCGGTACCGGATCGATCCTACAATCTAATCAGTTCCTGCCAGTCACGAGGCCAAACATTTCTGAAAGTTTCATCCGAATCCATCCAGCGGTTCTTGAGATATCTTGTCCATGGACAAACAAACACGACTGGAAACAATACCTCCGCCTTCGCTAAGGAGGAGGTAATAAAGCTATTCTGTAATATAATTTAATTAATGGACATCATTATAACATTATTTTCATCGGTGTCTATAGACATAACGCTTGATTTGTCATCTGCATAATGTTGAAACAATTGTAAATCATGAAATAAATATAATACTAGCTACTCCATTATCCAATCCCTAAACACACACACACATAGAGTGGCTGAACTAGATTTTTAGCTTGAACTCTTATACGAGCTACTTTGCAACCAGCGACAATTGGGCAACATCATACAAGAACTGAAAGGCTTTGCTACCCATGTAATTTCTATACCTTAAAAGTTA
>NC_043001.1:46638527-46641027 GCF_006345805.1 Octopus sinensis | reverse complement strand
CGTGGATGAGAAAAGCACGATCCAGAGAGGAGTGGACAGCGTGCTGTGACCAGCGGTGTCAAATGGACGCCTCGCGGACTGGTCGGTCAAGGTGATCAAGGTGATATATGTAAGTACACATACACACAGACACACACATATATATATATATACATACACACATATATATTTATAAATATACATACACACACACATATACAGAGAGAGAGAGAGAGAGAAAGAGAAAGCGAGAAAGAGAGAGAGATTATTGTTCACGTTGTAATAAAAAAAAAATAACAGTATTCAATACGTTTTTGGCGAAATCAGTGTGGATACGGGAAATATATCTTTCTGTTAGATATTGGTAGTGGATTAATCATTGCCCAGGTTTGATGTGTCGCCGTACAATAGAGAGGTACATCAGTCATTGCTGTGGATCACATAGCAAGCGTTGTTAGATTGTGTTTTTATGTTGTGATGCAGTTTTGACAAGTCGTTATTAGCAAACGAATGAGCCTCTATATGAACTAAACTAAAATTTTCTTTATACCGAACACATTTCATATTTAAAACTATCTTAAAAGCTGAACTCCCTGTGGACTTTTAAGTTAGCTCCTACGGAGGGCTAATTGGGGATGCGGTAAAATACTAAAGATAGCTATATAGCATTACTATAATACGTCTATAATCAGTGGTATTTAATCAGAGATTAAGGACGGATGAGAATTAATTCTGTAATGCAATCATTCTATTGTTCCAGTCCCAAGTTGAATTCCAACTGTCGGTCAACTTGTCCCAAAGTTCTTATCTCGACGAGAAATTAACGAAGTGAATGCCATTTATCTTCTCCTTGATCGCTGACGTCATCTGACAAACGCCACCATGATGGCATGGATCAACCAAGTTTTACCTGCTAGAAATAGCAACCCAAATGCTTTTAAATTAGTTCCCAATGCTGGAAGTTCACGAACCAAATGAAGGGTAGATTTTTTAATCTTGGGATCATCTTGATTCCAAAAAGGTATAATATATCTATGTAGAGCAAATGTAGGCTGAGATATAGGGATCTCAGACGGACAGACAGAATTTCGTCTTTATTATTATAGATGATCACATTTGATAAATCGGTTTTAGGATAAAAAGACTGAGTGTTGTAAACTGGAATGTCTTCACTCACAACCAATTTCAAAGGCGATGACCGAGGGCTATGCGAAAATAACAACAGCATTTGGTCATGTCGAGAAAAAATCAGGTTTCTGACTTCATACATACATACATACATACATACATACATACATACATACATACATACATACATACATACATACATGACAGTGACAATGACGGCCTTGGAGCGCCAACAAGCAACCGAAAATACAGATTATGTCATTTCTGTGGACGGTATCACACATGTGGTTAACAGCTGTCCAAAATTACCCATAAGGCAGTGCTTCCTTATACGACTCGACGTTGTCACAAAAACAATATTCAGAGGAAGAATTCAAATAATTAAAAACAAAACAGAACATACATACATACATACATACATACATACATACATACATACATACATACAGGAGGTGGACAAAATAAGGGAAGCACCTAGCATCATAATTTTGAAATGTCTATAAAGCCGTCAAAAACTTGTTTATTTTTATGTTTTTTGATTTATTATTAGTGTTGCTTAATATGTTTTTCTAAAATTGCTGTTTCTTTTCAGATATCATCAGATAAACGTAATTAAAATTCATAAAATGACAAATCTATCAGACTTTCAAAGATGTTAAATTGGTGGTGCTCGTAAAGCAGGCGCTAGCGTGACGAAAACAGCCGAAATGTTTGTACTGTATCGAAAGTAATGACAGCCTTTGAGAAAGAGGGGAAAACCTTCAGGTCGAAACAAAACTCCGGAAGAAAACTAAAACTTTAAAATAGGGACCGTCGAACTCTTACGCGAATTGTTAGAAAGGATCACAAAAGTACAGCTCCCAAAATTAGTGCAGAGGTTAATGACGACCTTGAGAACCCAATTTCCACAAAAACTGTTCGCCAGGAGCTGCACAAACAAAGTCGGACTTCACGGGAGGGCTGCAATCAGACAACCACTACTTTCAAAAACAAACGTTTCAAAGTGTTTAGAGTGAGTAAAAACCTACAGAATTGGTGCCCAGAGCAGTGGAAGAATGTTATTTTCTCAGATGAGTCATCCTTTACCTTATTTCCGACCACCGGCTGAGTATACGTGTGGAGACAGCCAAAAGAAGCATTGACCCAGACTGCCTTCTTCCAACTGTTAAACATGGTGGGGGATTTATGATGATCTGGGAGTCTATATCTTGGAAATCCGCCGGCCCAATGGTTTCACTTCATGGCAGAATTAATAGTCAAGACTATTTAAGCATTTTATCTGATCAAATTCATCTTATGGTTGCGGATCTGATTCCGGAGAGAAACGCAATCTTTCAGGATGATAATGCCCCAATTCACATAGCTGAAGGCGGTGAGTAGGTAGAAACGTTAG
>NC_043001.1:46621027-46636027 GCF_006345805.1 Octopus sinensis | reverse complement strand
TTTCAGTAGAATAGTGAAAGAGCAGAAAAGTAGAAACTTCACAGATGATTCTTAAGTGAATTGCTTTGTACAGCTCTTTCAATAGATAGAATAATACATCATCATTTAGGTAACTACGTAATTAACACACTGAATTAATTAATTTAAATGTGACGAGTTATCCATTTCATGAGGAGAAAAAGTTTAGAAATGAATAGGAAAGTGCTGTTATTGTTAAAAGATCGTTCCTAAATATCTGATATGCAACTGAAGCTCAACGTCCCTTTGTTCGGGTGAAAAACTTCTATGATACGTATATTTATTGATTAAAGAAAGAGACGCGAAAGAGAGAGAGAGAGAGAGAGAGAGAGAGAGAGAGAGAGGGACGAGGGTAGAAAGAAAGAGAGTACTTTTGTTTTATATCTACATTAAATGGTAGGGTGGTACATATGTAGCGACAGAGACGTTTCACAGCTATTTACTACACTGGCATATATACATTTCTAGTATTCAGATAATATCTAGTCTTCGTAATAAAGTATTTATTCATTCTTAACGCGCTCTGACAGATCAGAGCCTGAATATCTGTTTGCTATTGTTTTTCGTCAGAGGAAAACACTTCTTTTAAACAATATGTGTTCATAATGCAAGAGATTCTCCGACGTAAGGGATCGCTACAATAACAGTCAAAATATTATATAGTTTATAAACATATCAACATATATAAGCATGAAATATACTTCGACATGCTCGTTGTGTTTCAGCATGGTCATTCCTCCAAACTATATTTTATAATCTACTAGCAGAGATACCCGGCGTTGCCCGCGTTACATACAATTGAAGAATTAGACTTTTCTGTTATATTTTCTCTAATGAACTGGAATACCTATGTTTCGAATTTCATCAAAATTGCAGATGAGGGTTATTTCCCTCTTTACACACCCTCAAAAAATTGTAATCGTGCCACATATATCCCATACTACCAGTCTTATTGAACATGTTAAAAAGATTTTGCTCCTGAAAAATGAAGGTCATAGAGCTCTAAAATGTGAGAGTTAACGCCCCTGTTAGGGGTGGGCATCTTAATATCAACCAGAGAAGTTGAATTGTTGAGAATCTTTTTTACTTGTTTGAATTTCTTTGAAATGGGAAATATATGTTCACTGGGTTTGTAAAAGAGAGCAAAGCTACAGGAAACCAAAAGACGAATGATCACAATAAGCAGTCAGATGAAATTTTATAAATATTACTTCATTTGTGTCTAATGTCTATGGTTAAAATTTCCTCAACAGCAAAAATATATGAATTGTCACACAAACATACATATTCATACATACATACATACATATACATACACATACACTTACATACATACACATGCACCTACACATATACACATTCATACATATACATACATACACACGCATACATACACACGCATACATACACACTCATACACACACATACATACACACACATACATACACACACATACATACATACACACACATACGAATTGTTTTGCGAACAACGAAAGAAACAAGACAGGCAACATAAGAAAAGCTTTCTAGTTATCGGCTGTTTTATCCCCTCCGCATTTCGACAAAATGCGTCTTCGTCTCAAACTGTTGCTCCCGTTTCGGTTAAAATAAATTAGAGATTTTTATTTTACTTGTTTCAGTCATGCTGGAGCAACGCCTTTAGTCGCGCAAATCGACCCCAGGACTTATTCTATGTAAGCCTAGTACTTATTCTATCCGTCTCTTTTGCCGAACCGCTAAGTTACGGCGTGTTAAATACACCAGCATCGGTTTATCAAGCGAAATTGAGGGGACAAACACCCACCCACCCACACACACACACACCCCCACACACCCACACATCCACACACACATATATATATATATTTATACATACGACCGGCTTCTTTCAGTATCCGTCTACCAAATCCACTTACAAGGCTTTGGTCGGCCCGAGGCTATAGTAGAAGACACTTGCCCAAGCTACCACGCAGTGGGACTGAACCCGGAACCATGTGGTTCGTAAGGAAGCTACTTATATTTATATATATAGATATAAATATACAGTATTAAGAGGTATATAAAAACCAGAATAGAAAATAATGTCTTAGGTAAAATATGAGAAAAGATGAGATATTAAGGGTTGTATTCTTGAAACCTACTAGAATGGAAATTGGTATCTATGAATGTATATGTACATATATATATATATATATATATATATATATATATATATATATATATATATATATTATATATAATTATTATATATATAATACGAGAATTTTATAGAGATAAAGCTTCAGTATATAGTACAACTGTTGTTGCGCCCGTAATTAGCTAAAGATTAATAATTTTGCTATCGAGAAAAATAGCCTTGGACAGTGAGCCAAATGGCGTCCAGAGCGAGCTCTGGTCGCCATAGCGCTCACTGTGGTGCCGTAGCCTTGGACAGTGAGCCGAATGGCGCCCAGAGCTTTGCAATGACACTCCACGGACCCTAAGTAAGGCATGTGTAAAATTTGAATGAAATTGGTTGTGTAGTTCTCAAGTTTTAGGGATTCATATTGGAGAAGATATGATATTGTTGTGGGCTCGCCCTAGGCAAGAAGTTAAAAAATATTTTGCCCATGACACTCCCTGGACTCTAAGTGAGGCTTGTGTAAATTTTGAATGAAATTGGTTGTGTAGTTCACAAGTTTTAGGGATTTACACAGACAGACACATAGACATTCTCAGTGTTATATATATAGATACTTTATAATTTATATTTAGACTTTCATTTATTATAAATCATATTTCGGTTGTTTTATTTGGGCCAGACTTCACTTTTTCCTAGATTACCCTATTTTCTATTTACTGATCTCTCTTTCTATTCGGAATATCATTAGTTATTGTTTTCAGTCGTGTTGTTTGTTTGCTCGTTTGTCCGTGGACAAGATATCTCCACAACTGCTGGATGGATTCGGATGAAACTTTCAGGCCTCGTGACTGGCACAAACTGATTCGATTTTAGGATCGATCCGGTACCAGACAGGAATTCTGGATAATTTTTCCTGCTTTTTTATTTAATTTCTGAGAGTGGTCGGGTTCATTTTTAGCATTTTCGTTCGTGAGAGCAGTCGAGTTTATTTCAGATATTCTCATTTTAAAAATCATCTCTGGCTAATCGTTGAGAGAACGTTTGCAGAGGTTTGCGGTCTCTGAGTGCTTTTGTTATATATGTAATGTTATTAACAATAGGCTACATTTACAGTACTGAAGATTCGAGAGATAGAACTGCAAGAAATTGTAATCCTGAACCGCTTTCTTTTATATCTATATTATATCACTCTACTCGTAGTATAGAGGCCTTTGCATGGCTGTGTGGTAAGTAGCTTGCTTACCAACCACATGGCTCCGCGTTCAGTCCCACTGCGGGGCACCTTGGGCAAGTGTCTTCTATTATATACTCGGGCTGACCAAAGCCTTGTGAGTGGATTTGGTAGACGGAAACTGAAAGAAGACTGTCATATATATGTATATGTATACATATGTGTGTGTGTGTGTTTGTGTGTCTGTGTTTGTTGCCCCCCCCCCCAACATCGCTTGACAACCGATGCTGGTGTGTTTAACACGCCGTAACTTAGCGGTCCGGCAAAAGAGACCTATAGAATAAGTACTAGGCTTACGAAGAATAAGTCCTGGGGTAAATTTGCTCGACTAAAGGCGGGTCTCCAGCATGGCCGCAGTCAAATAACTGAAACGAGTAAATGAGAGTATATATTATATACATACATATATATATATATCCATGTATGTATAAATAAAAGTACGCGTACATATGCAATATGCATAAACTCACACAAATGTACATATATATATGTATATATATATATACACACACATACATACATACATACATACATACATACATACATACACACATATTTATATATATATATATATATACACAGACATACGCACACACATGCACGCTCACTCACACACGCACACACATATTCATATACACACTAACACAGACGCTCTCATACACATCCCCCCACCGCGCTCTCTAATACCGTTATATTTTTGTTTTTACTAATGCAAACTTTCCTTGTGGGCGGTAGGGGGTTTGGTGGTCGTGGCGGGGAGGGAAATATGTCGGTGGAATTCATAAGTTCATGAGAAAAAAATATCTTTGTAAAAATACATGAACCTTTGTTTGTTTGTTTGTTTGCTTGTTTGTGTATGCGTGTGTGTGTGTGTGTGTGTGCGCGTGCGCATATGTATGTATGTTTGTGCATCTGTGTACTTTAGCATCTCTGCTCACAAATACTCGCGCCCCGATAACCCACCCGTTCTTGTAGATGTTTTTTTTGTGTGTGAGCATAATGTATATATATATATATATATATATAGATATATATATATATATATATAATACATACATACATAATATATATATATATATAGATATATAATATAGCGATGATAGATAGATAGATAGATAGGATAGATAGATAGATGATAGATAGATGATAGATAGATAGAATAGATAGATGCATGCATACATAGATACATAGGTAGATAGATAGATACATGCATACATCGCGAATGTAGTGTATTTTACTGTATGCATGAACACATGCATATTTGTGTGTATAAATATATATATATACTATATATATATAATGTGTGTTTGTATATACACACACATGCATACACACATACACATGCATATATATGTATGGAGAGTCATATAGACATACATATTCATAATGTATACATCAAGCACATACATATATATATATATATATATACAAACGATAGCCAATGTACATACAGCTATACATACATATCAATGCATATGCGTGTATGTGTATGTGTGTGTCTGTGCACGTGCGCGCATGCATGTGTGTGTGTGTGTGTGTATAAGTGATGGAAACGGTATTAGTTCAAAATAGCAATCTTTATATGATACTTAAATTAGATATATTGTTGAAAGCCTGCTAAACTGCGGCATTCGTTTCGAGAAAGCATTTTAATAGGTGTAAAATGTTAAAAGGAAAAACTACATCACCAGCAAGCGATGGTAGAGTAGCGAAGTTTCCAGATCTAACCAGTAAGAAGGTTCGACAGCAACTCAAAAATTCAAAAACGTTTGAAACTTTGATATCCTATACGGCGATAAACATATAGCCGTAACATTTTGGCATAAGCTACTAACTACAGATCCAAAACATTCATCGAAATTAATGAAACAGACCTTCAATGTCTTTCAGCCGCGGGACTGAAACAAGTTTCCGATTAAAGATTTTATAACCCAAAATTTTGTATTGGATTTCCACTAGAAAATTTTTGGTCAAAAGATATTTGAAAATTAGTAGGAAATGCAGATTGAACCATTTAAGAGCCTATGATCTTCCTGATCGAAAGATCAGCAAGGGTTTTAATTTTTGATTAGAAATAGTATTTCTACCCCAAAACAGTGATAGGCAATCATTAACTCTCTGGCTGCAATTTTCGCTTCTATAATTAAGTTTTATAAGGCATTCATCTTTAAAACAATCCTTTTGACAACATTTATCATTTGTTCACCGATAAGTTTTTCAGTTCAGCGAGATATCTGATTTTTTTGTTATCACATTGCACGTTCCCCAACAACCCCAAAGTTAGAGATTCCAGATCGTTTTCTTATCTTGTTGAACTATCCAGAACTTGTAGATGTTTCGTTAGATTTCCCTTTTATACTTACCACTCTTTTTTGACTGCTGCTTACGTGTCTACTGTTATTTGGCGTAAAGAAATGTAATTTTGATGGATATCTTCCATCCAAACTGACAAAACATTTTCCATTTCAAACATCGCAGTACTTTGTTTCAAGTTGTTTGTAAATTCGAGGAAGAAGCAGTAATTTTTTTTCCTATTCTTTAAAAAGTTCGTGTTCTCAATAATATAACTCATTATTGATTCGCTGATAGCGTGGTCCCAGCCAATTTGAATTTTCTTAACACCACTTTCATGCTTGCTAACTATTGCAATGTTTCCTTTCACTTATTTTCCTCTTTTGTTAGCACCTTCATAAGTAATACACGTTGCACTGATAATACATGAATGGCTTGAAAACACACTAAACACACTGATTTATTAAGACACCAAACAACACCGCTTTCGAATTAACGTGGTTTATGAATTGACATGGAATCTCGAAAAACACGAACGCAGTCACAGCCGAGAACACTAAACACAGATTTCATGTCAAAAATGATGAATGGAAGCAACAAGTGAAAAAAAATCAAACAAAATTGAAAAAAAATCAAGCCTCACTATATTTTATTCTTTATATGTACCATTCCGTAATAAATTGAATTATTATACGAAGTGTTCGAATATTTGCAGCTAATTACCAATTGCATAAAATCAAGAACCGCAGAATTCAAACGAAGAATAATCAAATTATACATACATAATGTGTATATACATGATAAGTTATCTATTATATATATAATATATATTATATATATATATATATATATATATATATATATATACACACATATTATGAATTCATTATATTAATATTAATTTATTAATATTTTTATTCATGAAATGTATTTCTCATCTTTTATGGAAGATTTCCAACTAAAGAATTAAATATAATACCATAAATTCCACAGTCTTTGATTTAATATATTCATGAGAGGGTGAGAGAAAAAGAGAGAGGGGAAAAAAATAAAAATGAGATAGTGAGTGAGAGAGAAAGAGCGCGTGTGTGTGTAAACAAAATGTGTTTAGAAAAATAACTCAGAATTGTCAGTGCAATGAATGTGGAAAACAAAGACAAATAAATGTATATCAAATACCATACAAGATTTCAAGATTAAATTTTGATTTTCGGAGAATATTAAAAAATGCTAGGATGGAAGGCAATTACATCAAGCTCCGAATGAGAATAAGAATTCTCCAGAATAGAATTGATATACTATTAAGGAAAAGACAATCTGAAGTTTTGTCTGGAGATAAATGAGCGTCTGAGACATATGTTTCTGCCTCAATAGGCGTCAACAGTATAGCAGTTGCCCTACCTTGCCACTAACAGAAACAATATTTAAACATATAAAAAATGAGTACAGGATATTTATAGCCTAGTGCAGTGCCTTTGGGAAGTGATGGAAAATATTATATGGGTATTTTGGACAAAGGGTGAATAGAAGTATGATATTACAGAATTTTTAGTCTTTATTTCCGAATTAAGAATTGACTTTAAAAAGAAAATTTAATGGAGTTTTATGATTAACTTGCTTGTTCGCCACAATCACAACAATAACAATAACAACGAAAATAATAATAGATTTTGAAATGTGACTAACTAACAAAAACTGAGTATATACTATACATGGATGTAAATTATCAATGATAATCGTGAGTATAGTTTTTAAAAAAAATTCCATACACGCAATAAAGACAGCCACAGTACCTGTAGCTTAAGTAATGTCCTGACATGTACGTGCCTATATATGTGTATATGAACAAGCTTAAATGTTGTTGATTCTATCAATGGGTGTCATGTGTTGCTCTCATAATCTTCCCACTTGTATAAACGGACATGTTTAAACTCGTACGTGGGCAGGTAAACCAACATATGGAGTGTATATGTAAAGAAAATACAACAGGAAATCGGGATATAAAGATAATTTTCAACTGGTAGTTATGTAGGTACATATGAAGCACAAATAATGCATAGCAGCTAAAAGTTGGATCATGTCACCCAGAATTAGTACCTAGAGTTAAATTACCTCGGCCTAGTATATTGTGTAAAAAGGGTAAACACCAACTTCGGTCATGAATGACCATAGGATTGCACATAGGAAGTTCCCCTCTGAGGCATAAGTCCAGAAAAGGTTGTTTATGGAAGACCAGAAGTCGCCCATGCATACCAGCTTCCTCTTTCCTCCCAACCGATGTTACTCAAAGGAAAATAAAGGCCGATACAGCTAGGCACCGATTACGTCGCAACGTGAAATGTAGTGTCTTGCTCAAGAACACAATACACAGCCAAACCCAAGAATCAAACTCACTAACTCATGGTTATGAGCCCAACACTCTAACTACTGAGTCATGCGCATATACTAAATATCATAAAAGTTAAATTCCTGACTTACTGAAATGATCTTCGCATATAAACACACATACACACACATACACACGCACGCATACACGTGTGTGTGTGTATATATGTGTATATATATATATAATATATATACACTCACACACACACACATAAATATGAATATATATGTAGGTGCAGACGTGACTGCGTGGTAAGAAGCTTGCTTCCCAATCACATGGTTCCGGGTTCAGACCACTGCGTGGCACCTTGGGCAAGTGTCTCCTAACTATAGCCTCGACCCGACCAAAGCCTTGTGAGTGAATTTGGTAGACGAAAATTGAAAGGAGCCCGTCGTATATATGTGTATATATACCTATGTGTGTCTTTGTGTCTGTGTTTGTGTTTGTCCCCTTCATCACCGCTTGAGAACCACTGTTTGTGTGTTTGCGTCCCTGTAACTTAGCGGCTCTGCAAAAGAAACCAGTAGAACAAGTATAGGGCTCAGAAAAAGTTCTGGGGTCCATTGATTCGACTATAGAATCAAGGTGGTGCCCCAGCATGGCTGCAGTTTACTAACTGAAACAAGTAAACAGATAAAAGATACACGCACACACACACACACTTGTATATACACATAGATGCACATGAAGACAGCATACACCTTTTCTTCTCTCTTTGCTCTTTAATCCACCCAAACATTCAGTACTCTCTATGCATTCCACTATACTCAGTCTCTCTGCCATCCCTCTCCCACCTCTCTCTATCTCTTTATCTATCTACCATCTCTATCTATCTATCTATCTATCTATCTATCTATCTATCTATCTATCTATCTATCTATCTATCTATCTATCTATCTATCTACTTATGTATATATATATATATGTGTATTTATTCTATCATATGTATGTATGTATGTATGTATGTATGTATGTATGTATGTATCTATCTATCTATCTATCTATCTATCAACCTACATACCTATCTATCTATCTATCTATCTATCTATCTATCTATCTATCTATCTATCTATCTATCTATCTATCTGTCTGTCTGTCTGTCTGTCTGTCTGTCTATCTATCTATCTATCTATCTGTCTCTCTCTCTCTCTCTCTCTCTCTATCTATCTATCTATCTATCTATCTATCTATCTATTCTCTCCCTCTACTATTGCTCACCTCTCACTTCTCATCTTTCTCTGTAACACTGCAACCGTTCACCATAACACCCCACCAACCTTTCCTCATCATCTCCGCACTCACGTTCTCATTCCTTCTTAACAAATATTAACCTAAGGTAAGAAAAATAAAATACAAATAGAAGAATTTGTGTATAAAAGAAGAGGGAAATCAAAAAAAAAAAAAAAATTGCAAAGGAAACAAATATAGAACATAATATGCAAAGGGAACTTGGAAACCCCACACATAGTATACATTTATGTGGATGTATGTATATATATATATGTATGTATGTAATAAGTATGTATATATGTATGTAAGTATGTATATATGTATGTAAGTAGATATATATATATTATATATAATATATATATATATATATATATATATATATATATATATATATATATATATATATATACATACATATACATACACACACACACACATATATATATATATACATATATATATATATATATATATATATATATATATATATATATATATATATATAATACATATATATGTCTGTCTGTCTGTGTGTGTGTATGCATGTATACAGACGTGCAATCTTAAAATCACTAATGTATAATACATAAATACATACACACACATACATACTGGCAGAAAGACAGACAAATCTACATAAGTACATATATGCATACATACATACAGCTGTATTCAGATATAGACATGTATAGATATACATACGTAAGCTTGTGTGTGTGTGTATGTGTGTGTGTGTGTGTGTGTGTGTGTGTGTGTGTGTGTGTGTGTGTGTGTGTGTTTCTCAGTGTAACTGAGACGGATTTGCAGAGTCATTTGCAAAGGCACTATTTGGACGGGTAGAATTCTGTGACTATATTCCAGCTATGCCTGAGAAATGGTTTCTCTGATATGGTTGGTTTGTTAATGACAAGAATTCTAACAATGGCTAGAACCCTAGACTTTGGTGAAACGGCAGCATAACTTCGACATTTTAGAGGTTCCGTACATATGTATGTGTGTGTGTGTGTATGTGTGTGTGTGTCTTTGTGTGTGTGTATGTCTGTCTGGCTACCTATAGTTATATATATGTAGGTGAATCATAAGTGCCTGTGTGTGTATGCGTATATATGTATAAACACGCATTACACAGGCACACACACACACAGACACACACACATGTATGCACATACATACACACACATATACATACACATACATACATATATATATATATATATTACATACATACATACATGCATACATACATACATACATACATACATACATACATACATACATACATACGTACATACAAATATACTTCAGTGCATATACACGCCAAGAAGTATTATATACACAAACGTATGTATATATACGTCTTTCCTACTTATAAATGCGCACTACACGCATACACGCGAGTATACATATTTATATATATGCAAATATATATATACATATATGTGCGCATACATACTTACATTTGTATATTTTTCAGCGTGTGTGTGTGTGTGTGTGTGTGTGTGTTTGTGTGTGTGTGTATGTGTTGTGTGTGTGTGTGTGTGTGTGTGTTTGTGTGTGTGTGTGTATGTGTGTGTGTGTGTGTGTGTGTGAGTGTGTGTGTGTGTGTGTGTGTGTGTGTGTGTGTGTGTGTGTGTATGTGTGTGTGTGTATGTGTGTGCTTCCGCGGTTTGTGAAACACAGAGAAGGAAAAAGGGGCCAGAAAACAGCCAGAACGAGTCTGTTTGTAATTAGCAGCGTCAAATGTGAACCTGAAATAAGTTAGCGTCAGGACCCTGGTTGAAGTGTGTTATATGCTCTGATACGAAGGTGGTGATGTTGTTAATGGTGGTTGTGTTAGTCTTGGTAGTGGCAGCGCCATCACTTCACCATGAGGATTGTAGTTCTGGCTTAGTGAGACTGATTTTACCACGGTAGATTATTTGTAGAGGCGTCTGAAGTTTGGTCAAAATGATTTCTACTAAATGATTACAAGGTGATTTCTCTCCGAGCTCAAATCTAGGCCAAAATCAAGTTTACTTTTTATACTTTCGAGAGTCGCTAAAATATAGTAGCATTTATGTACTGAAGTCGATTACATCAATTTAAAAAAAAAAAAAAAAAAGTTAGTGTTTACTTAGCAGACTGCGCTACTCTAGCTGATTGCGGTCGGACAGGAGACTACATGTCAGTATTGATTTATTCAGCACACACACACACACACACACACACACACACACACACCACACTCGTGTGTATTGTTCAATTGAAGCCGAAAAACTTTACAAGATGGATAGATAGATATATTTCTTTATTACCCACAAGGGGCTAAACATAGAGGGGACAGACAAGGACAAAGTATTAAGTCGATTATATCGACCCCAGTGCGTAACTCAGAGTTTCACGCAACCGATCATCAGTCAGATGTGAACTTTTCGAGCAACATGATGGTTTTCGTGCTATTTTTACTGCTTTGGTTTGTGCTCATATATGTGCAACCATGTGTGTGCATGTGTATGTGTGTGTGTGTTTGTGATTGCGTGTCAGTATCTGTGTATCGATACCTATGTGTATTTGTGCTTTTGTATGTCCCCCACCACCACTTGACAACAGATGTTGGGTTCTTTACGTCCCCGTAACTTAGCGGTTCGGCAAACGTTACCAAATGAATAAATGTCAGATTTGAAAATAAGTACTGATGTTGAATTGTTCAATTAAACCATTGAAGAGGTGATGCCCCAGCATGGCTGCAATCCAGTGACTGTAACAATAAAAAGTTAAAAAGATATATATATATATATATTATATATATATATATATATATATATATATATATATATAATATATATATATAATAAATGCGCCCTTTTAAAGCCTAACCAATCTCATGGGCCCGGTTTCCCGGTTTCAATGGTGTATGTGTTCCCCAGCTGGATGGTACGCCAGTCCATCGCAGCGTTACTCATTTTTGCCAGCTGAGTGGACTAGAGCAACGTGAAATGAAGTGTTTTGCTCAAGAACACAACTCGTCGCCCGGTTCAGAATTAGAAACCACAATCTTACGATCATGATGCTGACACCCTAACCACTAAGCCACGCGCCTCCACATACACACACACACACACACACACACAACATGTAATATGTATATATGTATATACATGTGTATATTATATATATATATATATATTATATATATATATATATATTATATATATATATATATATATATATATAGATATATATAATAAAGGAAATGAAGAAAATGCTGACAAAAATAATTTAAGTAATTTAAGTAATTTAATTAGGTGAAAGTTCTTTTACCGGTTGCGCATTTGTATTGCTTATCAAAAGATTTTTTTTTAAGTGAGATAGAGTTCCTTTCTGATAGATTTTTCCTCTTATTATATATATATATTATATATATTATATATTATATATATATATATATATATAGTATTTTGCTTGTGCAAATCAGTGACCGGTGGTCGCCTTGTTTACAATATATTAGCTGAAGCAGACTCTGGTTATCACTCTGGCGGACAAGTGCTCGCGACTGAGGATGAGCCAAATAGCTGAGTCAGTCTCGCGATCCTGCTAAAGGGTGGAAGGGGTTCACTCCCTCCCCCTACTAACAATATATATTGCATATAAATTGTGCAGAGTCGCACCGATAACCGATAACTGGCGGAGGATCTGCCTGAGGTTAAATTAGTAGTAACATGGAACAGACACTCTGATGTGGCGCGACTTTACGATAGTTACTACTCTGATCTCTTCGATTTAACTGGCGGAGGATCTGCCTGAGGTTAAATTAGTAGTAACATGGAACAGACACTCTGATGTGGCGACTGACTTTACTTTTTAGTATAGTTACTACTCTGATCTCTTCTTGAGATTTTACAAGCTAGTTTGCTTATATACATAGACGGGACACTTAGACATATACAAAAAGAAGGCCATAAATGTCCCAGAGTTAAGGTATAAGTGAGCGTTGTTGTTAGTAGTAACAGCGAGTAGGTCGTTAACTTAGAAGTGAAAGAATATGGGTAACACAAACGAACAAAGGGTACGTGATAGTTCCATCTATAGTGGCGATGGTGGTCGCAATAGTTATGTTAGAGGTGGTAATGGACATGATGAGTTGTAAATGTAATAATGATGGTGATTGCTAATGGTAGTAGTAGTTTTGAGGCTTGATCGTTCTACCGCCTGTCTCTCATAAATCCCGTCGTTTTTCAAAAAGTTTTCACATATTCTCTTTCATCTCTTAACTGTTTCCGTCATTGGACTACAGCCATGCTTGAGCCTCGCTTTGAACATATCGATCCCCGGTGAAGGCGAATGTCTCAGTGGTTAGAGCGTCGGGCTCACAATCATGAGGTAGTGAACAGTTATTCACTTCTTCCTATATCAGTGAAGGTGCATGGCTCAGTGGTTAGAGCGTCGGCCCCATAATCATGAGGCAGTGAGTTCGATTCCCGAACCCTGGCTGTGTGTTGTGTTCTTGAGTAAGATATTTTATTTCACATTGCTTCAGTTCACTCACTGGTGCCAAGCTGTATCGACCTTTGTCTTTCTTTTGGATAATATTGGTGGTGTGGAGAAGGGAAGCTGGTATACATGGGCGACTGCTGGTCTTCCATAAACAACCTTGTCCGGACTTGTGCCTCTGAGGAGAACTTTCTAGGTGCAATCTCGATCATTCATGATCGAGGTAGGGGAGGTCTTTACCTTTCTACTTTTTTTATTTATTCGATCGATCTCCTTTGCTGTATCGCAAATTTACGGTGACGTAAACAAGCTAACACCAGTTGTGAAATGATGGTAGGGACATACACTCACACACATATGACGGGCTTCCACACAATTTTCATTTACCAATTCACTCACACAAAGTATTAGTCTGCCAGAAGCCATAGAAGAAGACAAGGTCCCGCGCAGAGAGACCGAACTTGAACAATCTTGTTGCAAAGCAAGCTTCTTCTTAACTATACAACCATACCTGCGCCTATATTCGTGAAATTTCTGAATTTTTCCATCTTTAAGCATAAATTTTATTCTAGTTTTTTTTTCTATCAATATCTATAAATTTTCTATGAGTTTCCTTATGTATAGAATATTCGTACTATATCCTTACGTCTAGTAGTTTCATAAATTATACTCAAAAGCAAATAATATTCTACAATTTGTACAACCCACAGAAAACTGTGGCAATATCCACCAATGTCTATCAAACCAAGTCATTAGCGTTAATTTTCGACAAACATCGTTATTTACCGACAATCTCCGTCAGACCTTGTTATTTTCTATCAACTTCCACTTTCGAGCAATTTTGGACAATTTCCTTCAGTTTCTATATTTCCGGCAAGTATCTGAAGTCTATATCTAGCAGTGTTAGTTTTAGTATATTTCCTTCAATTTCCAAAAAAAAAAAAAAAAATTTAATACACCTCCTTTAATCCCCGTCAACTTTATTCTACCAACCTCCTACAAAAGTTTTTAATATCTTGTTCAAACACCAACGATTTTCACCAACCGTCAATATCTTACATTTTTTGTCGATATCTGAAATATCAACTAACTTCCGGAGCTTCGCCGTATTCCCACCAACATCCTTAAAATCCTAATCATCTTCTGTTTCACAAATATTCTACTAATTTTTCAAAAATCTCAGTATATTTCACATAATTTCTGGTGAAATACGACAGTTATTGACGCTGTGTGGGAATTTCAATCAGCC
>NC_043001.1:46608527-46616027 GCF_006345805.1 Octopus sinensis | reverse complement strand
CTCTTTCTTCAGTACGTCTAGTTTTCAACTGGTTCTAATGTCGTTTGGGCTCTCCTATTTGACCTTTTGTTATGTACATCATACTGCCTGTTCTTTTCGTCACTATACCGTCCTCCCAACCTTGTCTTCCATTCATATATATTTTGAAATGAGCTTTATCTGCTACATTAAAATATTTTGGGGTTTTAGGGTTTTCCCTATAAGTTTCTTTCTTTTTTTTTTTTTTTGAAGGTAACAATTTATCAAAAATTGATTTTATCTTCCGCGCAAACATTAGCTCTGCGGGCGACTTGCCTGAACAGATTTTCGGGCTGGGTGTTACCCTGTAAGCCCTTAAGAATTGAGTTAGTGCAGCATCACAGCCTAATTCATTTCCTGATATTTTTAGTGCTTTCTTAAATGTGTCTACGAACCTTTCAGCTTGTCCATTTGATCCAGGGTAGTACGGCAAAGTAGAGATGTGATTGCTTACATAACTCTCACAGAAGTTTTTATATTCGTACCCTGAAAACTACGTTCCGTTATCCGATAGTGTCGTGCCCGGGACACCGTATCGCTTAAAAAGTTTGTGAAGGAATATTATTGTTACTTTCGTGGTTGGTTGACTGCATTTAAAACAAACTCGGAAATGTTTAAGCTGTCAACTCCGGCTACTTGGTATAGCTGTCTACTTTGATCCGATAATACGCACCGTTTACCAGTCCAGCAAAATCTATATGCAGCCTGGACTACAGACTTAGGCCACGATTGGAATTTCACCTGTGGTGATTTTGCTGCGAGAGCTCAACCTCTGCAGGAGGTTCAATATCACGGCCCATAATAGGCCAATACATATAACTCCTCATTACTGATTTCATTCTTGAAATCCTTGGATGTCCCATATGAAACTCACTTAATACGCGCTTTTGTAGTGCAGCTGGCATTACAACTCTTTGTACGTACATGGTTCGCATTTGTGTTACGTATACTTATATTTTCTTTTACCTTCAACGTTTCTTTCATCATTACAATGAATTTGTCATTCTCCGATTTTAATTTTATATCTTGAACAGTTACTGGCAGCTCCCGAATGACGTGACACAAATATTTTTACAGGACAAATTTATGGGGAGGTCCCATAAATCAAAATTCCATCCAGTTAGTAGCGAACAAGTTTGTTGCATTTTTTCACACAAACACTTTTGCTTTACAGGTTTTACCATGAAATGCAATGTCGCTAACCATTTTGCCTAAGAAGTGTTATCTTTCACCTGTGATGTCTCGCGCACTTTTCGATGTTTTCTTTAATGCAATTTTCCCAATTTTGTTCCACGTGTCGCTACCTGTGTCTAATTGTAGTTTCACGTTCGCATCATTTCTTTTTACATACACATGCTTTTTTTTTGGTTGACGTCACGACTTTCTGTTGAGCAAACCCTTTTTGAAGAATTTTTTCAACCTTTTTTGCTTCGCTATACAGTGCGAGCTTTTAGGTCCTATTTTTTGACAGCTTAAACATTTCCGAGTTTTAAATGGACAGTCTTTCTTAAAATGCAAACCTCCACACTCATAGCATGGATTTTATCGTAACATTCTTTTTTCTTTATTTATTCCGGTCGACATGTCTGTAGTTAACAGAAACTTTTTTCTTCAATTTTCTTTACGTCCTATTGCAAGTTGATAATTCTTTGACATTCCTCTGCTACTGCCCACAGGGTTAAATTCTGGTCCTTCTATCCTAGTTTTGTAAAAATCCGTGTACGTATTTCTACATCTTTGTTTGCCGTCATACCTTGCACAAAGATGAGGAATTTAAACATGCCTGGAGATAATTCCTTCAGTTTACATTTTTCGCACATTTTATTTACGATTCCAGCATAACTGATAAAACTTACATCCTCTTCTTTTACTAAGTTCAAACACTCCCAGCGAGTGTTAAACTGGGAACTCTTATCGCCGAACATTTTGGATAGCAATTCAATTGTTTCCTTGAAACAAATTTCACCTGTTTTTTTTTAGGCAAGATAAAATAGCAGTATTTTTCATGTCCTGGACCCAGTTTCTGTAAGAGTAATCTCACTTTTTCATCGTCTGTCAAACACAGTCTTCATTGAAGATTTCTTCGTATCTTCTGATGTACGCCGAAAAAGTTATACTCTCTTCTGGGTTATGACTAAATTCAGTTATAGCATTCGCTACGCCGTCTGGCGAAAACGAACTTGCAGTCTTTCCCGACTTCAACATCAGTTTTAACAACTGATTGTATTGTAGTTGTTGCTATTGTAGTTGTTGGGTCAACTCCTGTTGCTGCTATTGCTGTTGCCTTTGTAACCGTAATATGTCAACTAATAGGTCTTTCATAATTAACGAATTTTTTGTATCATCAAAAATTGTTAATGACCAATGTAAGATTCGAATCAACTCGTCGCCACTTTTATAACGTGATTTTTGTATATCACGTTAGTGTCATGCATTAATACAGTGACATGTAGAACCACGGAACGGGGTAGACACCAACCGTCTCCACTTGATGTATTCCCAAGTACTCTGCCAACAACTGTAACAAATCCCAAACAACCCTCAACGAACTATAACAACTTCTCAACAACATCCTGCGACTCCACGAACTCACGAACGATACCTTTCGACTTCCTGCGATTTATCATTTCTCACTCTCAGTCAAACACGCTGCTACTTATACGAGTTCGGCTCGTCCATTCTCACAGGGGGTGTCATGATACTCGCCATAACGCATGCACGCTTACATACATACATACATACATACATACATACATACATACATACATACATACATACATACATACGAGGGAGTGCTGAAAAATTCCTGGCTTTATGGGTATCGCGGAAGGCGTGTTTGGAGGCTCAACCTTCCGAGTTCTTTTACAGGGCTTAGAAAAGCCCAGTGACCGCTGCAATAAGTGTGTAAATCTAAGAGGGAGACATGTTGAATATAATCATACTTAGCTGATTCACCTGTATTTTCTTACACACATAAGCAAATACGATGATTAGGCCAATAATGTCATACAGTACAGTTTTGTATTACTTATTTCACTCACTTTTCATATGAAATTAGCTATACATTCGGCATTTTACAGTTAAACACCCTAGATTCTGTACTGTTAAATTTCTAGACACCAGATATCTTTCGGGGGTCCGGCCTGTCTAAGCTTCTTCGTTCGGCAAACTTTGGTAAGAAGGAAATTTCTTGAGCAGGTATTTGTTGTGTGGACGCCCCCAGACGATGAAATAGGCTAGCTCAATACGTAGATATAGAGGGAGAAGCCTAGACGTCAAGAACAGAGTAGCAGAGCACACGCGAGTAGTAGACCAGTGAGTAGGATAGAGCATAGTTGAGTAGAAGGTATCCGAACGTGCGACATAGCAGTATTCCTTGTAAATATATTGCAAGTGTATGACTTACTCTTCCGGTGGAGAGAGAAATTATGTGATCGATATTTCTACCCAGCTATTTAGATGTTGAACGGTAATTGCAAAAGAACTGTTTCTAATTCTCCAGCTTTATTCATATGCATTTCTCAAATGTTTAAAAATCGATTTTTGTAGATTCTTCAAAATCTCGGTCGAAATGAAATGTAAAATTCATATATTTGGAATTTCTCTACCAGCTTTGACTTAGATTTAACCTTTCTATATTTCTTCAAGAATGTTCAAATGACTAGATGAACCTGAATTTCTTTGAAAATTCAGATGAGTCGTTCGACTTTCATTCTTTAATGAAACTATGCTTTTCGCACAGGAAGCTTCATTGAGCACACTAACTCGCCTAAAAATGATTAAACTATATAGTTAAAAGAAGCTTAGCTGAGAGTTTTAATTCCAAGACGTTCGTTGGTATCAACATTTTCTGAAGAACACTTTCCTAACGTGCTCAAAATTCTCAACTCATGAAATATACAATCTGAATTCCTAACAGCAAGTTTGCTTGAAACTATAATATTAAGACAAAAGAGAGGTAAAGATGTTATGTATTTCAAGACATGGAGTAAGCAGCTAACATTTCAGGCGTGGTGATTCGTCGGCGGAGAAGGCCCTCCCTGTCGTAGCATTAATCTCTACTTCATCTCATGTCACGCCACCTTACATTTTTTGCCTTTTTTCACTTACCATATCTGATTCAAGCCGATGCAGAACAATAATTAAGTCTACCAATTCCAGAGACTATCCATATGAGACAATGAAGAAAAAAAATAATAAACAAGTTTAGTGTTCTTTACCCCCCAAAAAATAATAATATTAATAAACAAGCTTAGAGTTCTTTACCACAGAAAAAAATTCAACGGGAAGGATTACAAACAATAAAATGAAATGTGTACATTAAATACTGGAAAAATTTGCAAGATTTTGGGGGTGTTGTCTTGAATTTTTGGGCTATTTAATTATTTTATATTCTTTTTTCCTTTTCTTTTTGTATCCTATTTAAAGCTTTTTAAAATTGTTTTTGCATTTTTTCTATATTTTCTACCTTTATTATTTTACTGATATATTCTTTTATTCTTTTTGTTTGTTTCCGTCATTTCACTGCGGTCATATATTTATATACACATGCATACATACATACATACATACATACATACATACATACATACATACATACATAATACATACATACATACATACATGTTATATATATTTTTATATATTTGTATATTTTTAAAGCGATCTGCTTTTTTTGGCGAACGGTGGGCTGGCTTATTGGAATATTTAAGATAAGAACCGAAGATTATCTTAATTGAATAATTTTAAGTGCTACAGTCAGGAATTTTATAATGATAACCGCAACAGCATTAAGAGGAACAACAGCAACAAAAGCACCAGTTTTAACAACAATATCAACAACAATAACAACGACAACAGCAGAACCAACAATAAAAATAGCATTATCGCTATCACCACCGCCAACAACAACACAAAAACAACGATAATGATACAACAACAGCAACACAAACAATTAACATTAACAACAGCAGCAACAACAACAACACTAGAACCAACGTTAATTGTAATAGCAATAAAAACAACAAGGATTAAACTATAATAGAGACGTACGTACATGAAGTTGATATAAATACATATACATACGTAGACATAAAACTTGCATGCACTCACACTAAGCTACAGGCATATACACACATACATACAGCGTCTGAAATATTGCCATATGCTTCTTAGCCAGCAGTGTTCAACGAGACCACGCCCATGTACCTCCACGACCGCCGTCAGCTCCGATTACCACCACCATCAATCATATCACATGCACTTTCAAGAACAATGGTATGGTTACCATCACCATCAGTAAGATCTTCATTGCAGTGAGCAAGAGTCTTCACACTACAATTAACGCACCACAACCTCTAATATCAGCGTCATTCTCGTCATACCCATACATACCACCGCCATCTCCGTTACCATCGTGTCACCATGATATGTCTCCATTCATCATCACCAGAAATATCATCATAATTAGCGTTGTGCGTATTTTTTGTTTCTTTTTTTTTTTCAAAAACTAAATAAAATATATATTTCTTTATTGCCCACAAGGGGCTAAACATAGAGAGGACAAACAAAGACAGACAAAGGTATCAAGTCGATTACATCGACCCCAGTGCGTAACTGGTACTTAATTTATCGACCCCCGAAAGGATGAAATGCAAAGTCGACCTCGGCGGAATTTGAACTCAGAACATAACGGCAGACGAAATACGGCTACGCATTTCGCCCGGCGTGCTAACGTTTCTGCCAGCTCGCCGCCCGAAATAGATAAAATATAGGCGTAGAAATGGCTGTATGGTAAGAAGTTTGCTTCCACAATTACATGCTTCAAGGTTCAGTCCCACTGCATGGCACCGTGGGTAAGTGCTTTTTACTATGGTTCTGGACCAGCTAAAGGCTTGTGGGTTTAGTAGATGGAAACTGAAAGAAGGCCCTCGTGTATGCATGTATGTATGTATGTATGTATGTATGTATGTATGTATGTATGCATGCATGTATGTGGGCGTATGTGTGTGTTTGTGTATGCGCACGTGTGTATGAATGTATGCGCGTGCGTGTGTGCATGTTTTGTGTTTTGCCCACCCCACCCCCACCCACTCATCGCTTGACAACTGGTGCTAGTTTGTTTATATCCGCGTAATCTATCGGTTCGGCAAAAGAGACCGATAGAATAAGCAGCACGCTTTAAAATAAAATGTCATCACTGGAGTCAATTCGTTCGGCAAAACCCTTCAAGACATGGCTGCGGTTCAATGACTGAGATAAGAAAAAGGTAAAATGTAAAAAGATAGGCGCAGGCATGGCTATGTGGTTAAGAAGTTTGTTTTTCAACTACATAGTTTCGGGTTCAGTCCCACTGCGTAATACCTTGGCCAAGCTTTTTTTTACTATATCCCCGGACCAATGGATTTGGTAGATGGAAACTAAGAGAAGCCCGTGCTGTATATACGTATGTATACATGATTATGTGTGTATCTTTAAGTTTATATCTATATCCTTTCTCCCTCTTGAAAACCGGTATTGTTTTGTTTACGTCCTCGTAACTTATAGGCCCGATAAAAGACTAGGACAGAAAGCGACTAGACTTACAAAATTAAGTACTGAGGACGATTTATTCAACTAAACTCTTTAAGGCAGTGACCCAGCATGGTCGCAATCCAATGATTGTAACAAGTAAAAGAACAGGCAAAATGAAATGTACGAAATGCAAGGAAATGAGCGGTGCAACCGAAGCTAAGAGAAACATTTGTATTCTCTCCCCATCATTAGGAATGAAAATTCTCTTTTAAACAGCCAAAAGGTGCAATTGTCTTTCTTCTTTAATACGGAAAGCATTAGCAGTATTCTTTCAGAAAATGCATTCATATTCACAATTTTCTTCATATATTTAACAGATTACTATTACGAACTGCATGGCTCGTGTTCAATCCCACTTCATGGCACCTTCGACAAAATGTCTTCTACTATAGCCTCGGACCGACCAAACCTTGTGAGTGGATTTAGTTGACGGAAACTGAAAGAAGCCCGTCGTATATACATATAATATATACGACGGGCTTCTTTCAGTTTCCGTCTACCATGCTGGAGCACAGCTTTTAGAATAAGTACTAGGCTTAAAAAGAATAAGTCTTGGGGTTTATTTGCTCGACTAAAGGCGGTGCTCCAGTATGGCCGCAGTCAAATGACTGAAACAAATAAAAGAATAACAGAATACGCATAAGTACCATGATTCCCATTCAACAAACTAGCAAGCAATCCCGCATTATTTACCGGGCAACGCCGGGTAGTAAGTGTGTGTTGTGTGCGCGCGCGTATGTGCGTGCATGTATGCAAACCATAAAAACTCAAAATATCAAAATAGAAAAGTTTTCTCGAAGTAAGAAGAGCAGTGGTGGGGTGCAATTGCTGGAAGCCTCTTAAAAACCACGATTATCCTCACCACTAAGGGAAATACCCTTAACCATTTAGCCTTCCTCACTCTACAGG
>NC_043001.1:46603527-46606027 GCF_006345805.1 Octopus sinensis | reverse complement strand
ATCATCATCATTATCATCATCATCGTTGCCGTCGTCATCATCAAGTTCGTCGTCGTCGTCGTCCTCATCATCAGTTACATGTATAACTGTACTTGTATGTGTATCTGGGCGCGCGTGTACACACACGCATATATACATATATACACACATATTAATATTTTTCACATATGCACACACACACACACGCACAACATTCATACACTTATGTATTATATGTATGTGTGTTTATGTGTGTGGAAAGAAGGAGAGAGAGAGATGGTAGAAAGATAATGCAATATGATATTATTCCAAGATAACAAATAAATATATATATATATTTTTGTACATGTAGATATACACTGACACACAAACATACATATGTACGCACATGAATATGCGCGTGCGCATTAGTGGTGTATGTGCGTACTGCGAAGACAGAGAAACAGGATGTGTGTATGTGTGTGTGTGTATGTGTGTGTGTGTTTGTGTGTGTGTGTGTGAGTGTTCGTGTGTTTGTGTGTCCGTATGCAATTTTATTTAATATTATCTACAAAAGATAACATTAATGTCTTCGATAAAACAGTGGCAGTGATGTGTAAGGACTTTCGTTTACAGAAAGTCGCCGACATCCATTGAGATTTTCAACTACGTGCATACTCATGATGAAATTATGATACGGTATTGATTTAATGGTATAGATATTGCTATATAAACTTAGAAAGGCTGCGAGCTTGCAGAATCGTTAGCACTCCGAGCAAAATACTTAACGGCATTTCGTCCATCCTTACGTTTTGAGTTCAAGTTTCGCCGGAGCCGACTTTTTGTCAGAGTCAATAAGTACCAGTTGAGTTAAGGAGTCAATGTAATCGACTTATCTCCTCCTTCAAAATTGCTGCCATGTGCTAAAATTTGAAATCAGTACATAGATGTAGTGACAATCAGAAACGGTGAAACACCAGTAGGATCGACTGAGCTTAATTCCAGCTCGTCTAGTCAGATTTGACTTCATAATTTCAGTTCCATCTGAATACGAAATGAACTCCAATCTACTCTATTATCCACGCCAGCTTTATGGTTGTTGATGTTTAGTCGTTAATATTGATGTTGTTTTTATTTAGCTCCATTTCAACTCTGATATTGCAGATTATGTATCAAAAAGGATCCGATACCTCTTTAGCGTGCGATCTACGTAGCCATTTACATTTTAAAGTATGAAGTCGACTTGTACATCTGCATTTTAGTGTGCAATCTACCTCCACTATAAGAACTTCATACTGGAAGATGATAAGATTATAAAAACAAGTCAATGACAAGGGTTTGCTTCTTGTGGTATAACCAGAAGATTTTTTTTCTTCATTTGCTTTCCAAAATAAGTGCAACTGCTGTTTCCTCTGCCAAAATTACACGTCTGTAGGAATCCTCTAACTACATTGTAGCCGAAGTTATCGGCCTCAATCCGAAGAGAATATTTATGTGGATGTTAGCTGATTGCTCTTCTATAGAGACTAGTTAAGAGCAACCATGGGTTAGAAGGGTAAAATAAATAGGGAAACATGGTCAGGTCAGGCACTTCGGGTCAAAAGGGTAAAAAATGAAAAAAAAAAGAGATAAGAATAGGTAATAAATTAATACCTTGAAAGGTCACAAATAGCCGAAGTCTCAGTTGTCGGATATACATGCTTCCCACACACACACATGTATACCAAGAATGAACAATATGAACACACACACACACATATATATATATATATATATATATATATATATATATGAACACACACACACACACACACACACACATATATATATATATATATATATGTATATATGCATACACACACATACATACATACATACATGTATACATATGTGTATGCACATGCACACTGACGCACACACATGCGTACAAACGAACAAAAAGAACGCAGCTCTGATAAAGAATAGTCAACAGATAGTCAAGAGGTTGCAAGACGCAACGAAAAAATAAATATGTGAGTAGAAATCGAACCGGTGAGTGTGTTAAGTAATAAGACACTAAAAGAGAATCACTCTCCCCAAATAATAAAAAATTCTTCAGCACACGAATCCACATAAAGAATCTTGCAAACCAAACACAAAAACGAAATGTGTGTGTGTGTGTGTGTGTGTGTTGTGTGTGTGTGTGTGTGTGTGTGTAAATGTAATATGTGATAATTATTCGGTAGCCATGATAAAACTCCGAGTTTCGGATGCCAAGGTGGAAATTCACGCGGCCATCTCTTCAGTTATCCGGCTGTCGTTCCGAAACTCGGAGTTTTATCATGGCTACCGAATAATTGTCACATATTACATTTACAGAAGAATTCCTCTATTTACATAATATCGAGGTCTCTTTCTTTCTTTTGTTGTCTTACCATTTTTATCACTATACACGCACGCTCGCGCGCGCGCGCACACACACAACACACATTAGCTCAATGCTAGTTTTGGCTCGTTGAAACAAAGTATCATTATTCACTTAAGACGCTCTACAAGTTATTTT
>NC_043001.1:46588527-46593527 GCF_006345805.1 Octopus sinensis | reverse complement strand
CGATCATGAGCCGTTTACTCTAAGCGCCAAGCCACGCGCCTACTCAAATCACATCCTACTTCTGAGCTGGAGATCAAGAAAGCCAGTTAAACTATGAGTAGGGGTATTCCAATGGAAAAATGACCAGATTGTCACGGTTGTAACAGCTTTGATTTGCCTGATTAGATCTGATTTTGGATCAACAAAGCCAACTGAACTACGAGCTGGTTGATTCTTTGCTATATAAATTCCTAAAAAGACCCATTCGGCCATGAATGACCATGGGATTGCACCTAGAAGGTTCCCCTTCGAGGCACAAGTTCGGATAAGATTGTCTGCCGTCTCCACGCCACTGGTGTTATCAGGCCAATATAGCTTAGCTCCAGCGACGTTAGAACTCATTTCTACAGATGAGTGAACAGGAGCAACGTGAAATAAAATGTCTAGATCAAGAACACAACATATAGCCCGATCCTGAAATCGTTACCTCATGACTGTAAGCCCGACGCTCCAACCACTGAGCCATTCGCCTTCACAAATTTCTTTATTCCAACGTATATCTGAATTTCGGTATTTACAATTTTCTTTTTGTCGTCATTATCTATTAAACCGATTTATAAATGCCTTTTGAAAATAGCTGAAAGATTTTTTTCCATATTATTTAAGCCGAAGTTGAGTGCTCTGGCAATTCGCGTCTATCCAGCAGCATTTTTGACATTTTACTTTCGAGGACAGTATCTTGTTTAAAACTAACTTACTATTCTGTACCATGTCAACGTCGATCGAACAGACCCTATGATTAAACACATTTCAGTTGCGACCATTTTGCCATTCTAGGAATATATTCAGGACTACAATTCGAAATGTCTCCATTATTTATTTTTAGTCGGTAGAGAACGCTGCAGTTGAATTACATTTCTAGCAGAATTTGACCCCCCCCCCCACCCAATAAAAAAAATATCTTAATGCATGATAGTTGAACACAGATAAACGAAAAACGAAACGGAAAAGATTAACACTTATATTTGCCTCGCTAGTTCCACAGTGCAACAGATACATAAATATTGATGAAAATATATTACACAAAGGTGTAATATTGTCGGAAGGTTACTGGAAAAGGCTGTGTTCTCATGTGGCTGATAATGCGTATATCCTGCAGTGTCAAGTAATCAATACAGATTATTTGTCATGTACAAGACTAGCCCGATAGACAAGTGTATGTGAATTTGTACCAATATTAAAACCAATATAACCTCAACAACATAATATTTGTATGTGTGTGTGCACGCGCGCCTGCTTGTGTGTGCGTGTGTAAGTAATGCTTGGATATATATGGGTTTTTTATGTGAGATTTCTGAGTTGTTCTAAATTAATCACATCGATTATCAGTATAGCCCTAAACACTGTATGCTATCGTTAAATGCTCATGTAGCATGTCACGATAAATGTATCTGTGTATGTATGTATGCATGTATGTATTCATGTATGTATGCATGTATGTATGTATGTATGTATGTATGTATGTATGTATGTATGTATGTATGTATGTATGTATGCATGTATGCATGTATGTATGTATGTATGTACATACATATATATACATGCATGTATATATTATATATAAGTATATATATGTATATATATGTGTGTGTGTATGCGTGTGTGTGTGTGTGTGTGCGTGTGTGTGTGTGTACACATATGTATATATATTTGCATTTATGTACATTTTGGTATATTCTACTAACGAAGGTAAAGTAACTTTTATATTACTAAACCAGAAATCAATCAATCTAGAATTAACCTTTAAAATTTTGCCAAATCTTTCTTATTCATTTACCTCGCTTTCAACCCGCGTTAATGTAGTGTAAAAAATGATTTGGTTTTAGAGTCATTTGACCTCTATTTCTAGCGTGTAGGTGCTGTTTCTCAGTATCCTTAATTATGATTATACCCATATGATTATATACATGTGCGTAGAGAGAGAGAGAGAGAGAGAGAAGAGAGAGAGAGATGTATATTACAAGAGAGATTTAAAGAAGGATGTTGCGATCGAGAAGGTGTGCATTTTGAAAAACGAACCTCCATCAACTACTCTAATCTGCCTTAATATATGTGCACCCCTCTCAATGCCGTGTATGTGATAAGGTCTGCAAATCTAACGGAAGCCTCAAAAGACATTTTCAAATCCATAAAGTTCATAACTTAACTGCAGCTCTTGGTGGTCCAAATCAGATATGGAATCTATATGAGTGTCTTCAATACAATATCTGGTTTCAAAAGCGACATCCAAACGTCATGATGGATCTGAGTCGTAAGTACAAGAGGTGGTCAGACTCTACATGAGTAGACAACCACATACGTATGTTACAAATGCCATGTGAAGATCCTATGTACAGTATCTCCGCATAACGTTCGTAATATCGGTACAGATTTATAAGTTAACTAGCAGTATCGCCCGGCATTGCTCGGATTTGTAAGGGAAATAACTATAAAGCATTTTTAGAGAGTTATAGCCAAAAAATGGAAAAAAAAAATGATGGTAAATTTTTTTTAGTTAAAAAGGTCGAGTTGCGTCCCCTAGACAGTCTGTGGGTTGTGTTTCTGATTCTCGACCCCATGTCGAATTTATCGATTTTTTTCAGAACTGGGGGAACTTTCCAAAATTTTCGCTGCCTTAGTTTTGAATTATGACATTGGGCTATGTGTGTGTCAAGTTTCATCAGAATCGGTTGAAAGCCGTGGTCAGGGTGAGGGTACAACCTAACAGATACACAGAAACACACACAGACAAACTGCCGTTTATATATAGAGAGATAAGAGAGGTAGGGTCTAATGCCCATTATCTTTATAGGCCCCAACAAACTAGTGACCGTGATGCAATTGATGACTGACGTACTTGACGGATCTTTGGTTTTAATCTGCAAAATCCTGACATCAACTGGTAACTATCACAAAAATACTGATATCTGTCAACCCCATCTCGAGAGAGGAATGAAGGAACTTATAATTGAGCTAGTGTTAGCATCAAATAAATAAATAAATAAATAACAGTAGCATAAAATAAATAAAGGCAAGGTTGTGTTGTATGAAGCTTGTTTCCCAACTACATTGTTCCGGGTTCAGTCCCACTTGTGGCAATTTGGGCAAGTCTTTGCTGTTATAGCCACAGGTAGACCAAAGCCTTGTGAGTGGATTTGGTAGACGAACACTGAAAGAAGCCCGTCGTATAAATACATGCATGTGTGTGGTGGTGGTGGTGGTGGTGGGGGGTATGCGTATGAGTATGCGTGTGTATGTCTGTATATTCATGTTTGTGTCTGTCTCCTCCCACCACTTGACAACCGGTGTTGGTGTGTTTACGTCTCCGTAACTTAGCGGTGCTGCCAAATTGACCGACAGAATAAGTACGGGGTTTAACAAAAAAAAAGTTGTTTCTTTCGACTAAGAATTCTTCAAGGCGGTGCCTTCTGCATGGTTGCAATCTCATGACTGAAACAAGTAAAAGATAAAAAAATGAAAGATAAATAAATAAGTAAATAAATAAATAAAGCATGTCTTTAAAAGGGAACATACATCTTACGAGTAAGGAATCTTGTTCTCAAGAAGTCAACAATATCTGAATATGTTAGGGCGGCGGGCTGGCAGAATCGTTAGCATGCTGGACAAAACGCTGAGTTGCATTTCGTCCGTCTTTACATCCTGAGATTTGACTTTCATCCTTTTCAGGGTCGATAAATTAAATACCAGTCAAATGCTGGGAATCGATATTATCGACTTAGCCCCTGTCTCGATATTACTGGCCTCGTGCCAACATCGACTGATATTGATGGAGAAACATTCTGCTTATATTTTTTTCACTTGTTTCATTCATTGGACTGCGGCCACGCTGGAGCACCTCCTTGAAGTGTTTAATGGAACAAAGCGAATCCACTGCTTATTTTGTTGAAGTCTAGTACTTATTTTATCGTCGCTCTTGCAGAATCGCCAAGCTAACTCACCCCTCCCACACATTTATATATATATGTATATACACACACACACACACCATATACACACACACACACCACACACACACACACACACACACAACACACACACACACACACACACACATATATATATATATGACAGGTTTTCACGCATTTTCGGTCAACCAAATTTACTCACAAGGCATTGGCTTGCTCAGACATAAAGAAGATGACACTTGCCGCGCAGTGGGACTGAACCCGAAACTACATGCTTACAAAGCGAGCTTCCCAACCATACAACCTGCGCCTAAATGAAAAAAAAAATTCTAATATTTACTGGAAGTGCAGCCTCATTTTGATACGCCTCATTTCAAAGGTTATGTTATTGCAATCGAAAAGTAAGAGAGAGTTTCAAAATACTCAAGGAACAAAAGAGATATTGAAGTTCTTAACCACTCTAACACCACAAATGCATCGAAAAGAATTTTTTCTAACTGGTTTTAGTTGATAATTAATCGTAACAAAGGCTACTTTCTTCTATCATAGTTCAACATTTCTCATGGTACCAGCAGGCAAAATGGAAAAAGCATAGCTCCGTAGGACAGCCAGGGAGACAGCCAGCAATCTCTGCTCCGATAGCGGTGTGTATGGTCAAAGTCAGCTCTGATTGGCTGTATGCAAATAAGTTCGTTACTGGGGTCCGGAACTCTCGTGGGAAAAATCTTGCCTCCGTGGCAACGCCTTTTCCATTTTGTCTGCTGGTGCCATTATTATAAGGTATTTATGTGGAAAGTATTACATATCATCAGCCCCCTTCCCAAAATTTCACTGAAGTATTTCCAGCATAACATAATGGTTTCAGCCAGAGGATGAGGTGATGCTAGAGTGTGGCCTTTAGCTAAAGGTTTTGCATATAGCACCGAGGTTTTCCAAAGCGGTTAGTCATTTAAGTACTAACTAGGCTCAACGTTACTTAACATCGGTGATCGTACGAGAACCGGTGTTTTTCAACGTGATATGTTTTTGAATACACACGCAATGTTTCAACACAAG
>NC_043001.1:46581027-46583527 GCF_006345805.1 Octopus sinensis | reverse complement strand
CGTTGGTGAAATAGACCGATGCTTGGATGGTCGCAGTTTCAAGTACTTTTGCATGTCATCCAGAGCATTCTGAGCAAACCTGTGGTCAAACATTTCGACACACTTGACCACATCATTAACCATCTTTCGCTGACCAACATTTCAGTACAGCACGCGGCATCGCACTGGAAGGAAAGCAAAGAACAACACATTATCCTCGTTCCGAGATTATTTCCCAACGACAATTTAACTTAAGAATTTTATCACTTTAGGCTAATCTATACTAATAAATACAATTTCTATGTGTGTATCAGCACACTTTGCTGACCTATAGACACATCCCTTAGGCGGGGGTCTATTCTCAGAAATGGAACACATTTCAAATCAGGATAGCCCTCGGAATGTCTATGCTACATAAAAAAAAAAAACTTTCTGTTTCTAGGCCAAGTCTTCTGGCCTGCAGCGCAAATTCAGACCATTCTATGACACACAAAATGCGAACTAAGAAGTATAACAACGAATGTAGAAGTATAGAGAGCAGAACAAGCGGGATATTCGTTGGGGAATTATATTTAACCTATTCGGTAATTGGATGATAAGCAGAGAGGATAACTAACATTTAGACAGAATGAACAAAACAGAACAGGAGACACGTCAGATTGAAAATCGCTGAAGAGGTCACAAGTAGAGCGACAAAAGTTTCAGACAAAGGACACTAAAGTAAATCAGGAAATCTTGCAAAATAAGTGCATAAAGAGAACTCCTTTAATTTACATTTCATTTGTTTCACCAGTAAAGCATTTTTCATGCTGGTTGGAGAATAAGATACTCTGAGACAATTTGTTTTTATTTGGGTCTCTATGAAATCCTCGTATTTGAGTCTATTCTCAAAGAAGAAAAATATTCGTATATATTATGAGCCCACTTAATTTTAATTCCAAAAGATTTTTAAAGTCAAATGAGGTGACAAAGATTGGAGGTTTGGAGAAACGATATATCAAAAAGAAAAGAGAAAAGATGTGGGGCAGAACAGCGAAAACCTGTAGATTCTAGCAAAATGGTGACAAGGAAGTTTTGACTTTACACAATCGGGATAATCACTAAAAAGTTGTGGTACTAAGGCTCCGGAATACCTGGTGAAGGTAAATTTTGTTTATGCAAATAAAGAACTACTATCACATGTTTTATTCTGTATGTTCTTCAGTCTCATTACTTTCGCTGCCCTTCGCAGTAACTGAACAAGAAGTTAAGAGAGTCCCGGGTTTTGGGCTGGTGTTTGCCATGTTTTATTACTTATGTCATAAAGGTGAAAACGTATAAAATTCGCCATGTCTTGTCATACATACATTCACTCACTTGCATATACATATGTACGTACATACATAAATATGTGTGTGTGTGTATGTGTTTATATATATATATATATATATATATATATACATATCTATATACATACAGTTATGCACACCTGCATAAATGCAGTGTGTGTGTGTTTGTGCGCGTTCGCGCAGATTACGATATTCATCTAACAATCGATCGGTCGATCTACATGTGTGAGTGTGGTGTGTATATCTACAAACATACACATCATGTTTCTTTGCGTGTGAGTTGAATGCGTGAGAGTAGTATGTTTATGAGCGCATGTGAATGTAGTTGTGTGCATGTGTGTGTGTGTGCGCGCGCACATGTGTATATTAATCTCTGTGTGTACGAGTGTGTGTGTGTACCCGTTTGTATAACGAATGGGTACACTAGCATGTATATGTACTGATACAAATAGACGACTACCACGTGTGGCACAAAAATACACGAAACAAAACAAAAAAAAAGAAAAGAAATCAAAAAATAAAGAAATCTGATAAATGGTTGAGGGGTAGGTAGGAGGGATGGATAGTTTTAGATGGAGGATATAGGTGGAGGTATGTGATGGGGGTTGTTTAGGTGGAAGTATGAGTGTGGGGTGGAGAGTGGGTGGGCGGGTGTGGGTAAGGAAAGTTGGGAAGAACATTTCGGCAATTGATTCATAAGTGGAAATGTTTTTGATGATGACGGTATATTTTCATCGTAGTTGTGAGTTGAGTGAGTGGAGGATTGGGGTGGGGGCGAGGGGGAAAATAAAGGGTTAGGGTGGGTGAAGGGTAGCAGTAGTAGTGGTGGTGGTGGTGAGAGTAGTAGTAATAGTAGTAGTAGTGGTGGTAGTAGAAGTAACAGTGGCGGTGAGGGTGGTGGTAATGGTGGCGGTGAAGGTGGCTGTAGTGGTGGCGGTGAGAGTGGATGTGGTGGTAGTGGTGGTTGTAGTAGTAGTAGTAGTTGTAATAATTGTGATGGTAGGTATGACAAGGGTGAAGAGAGATGAACGATATAGCAATAGTGTTGGTGAGAATGTCGAGGATGAAGGGGTAATAGTGGGAGAGATGGTGGAGCGGGACCATTGGAATATAGGTAAGGATGTAATAATGATGATGATGATGATGATGATGATGATGATGATGATGATGATGATGATGATGATGATGATGAT
>NC_043001.1:46563690-46573690 GCF_006345805.1 Octopus sinensis | reverse complement strand
ACCTGAGGCAGCATGTAATTAAAATAATCCCAGCAATCGCATACGAGATTTTATCTCAGGACAAATATGCAACAACTGGCCTATCAACAGTGTACATACATGAACTATGATGCATAGATTGATGTAAAACTTAAGTTTTTAGCTAATTTATATTAATTCTTCAGTGCCTTCACAAACGTGATATCCATAATGTTTCTGTACACACGTGTGATTAATAATATAAAAAGTAAGAAATATTTTTTCTATATTTTTAGTGAAATTTTTAACTGTAAAATCGTAGGTTTTATCAACTTTTTATGCGAAGTGCGCCAGGGCTTGATTGTTTGATCCCATAGTGCGCAAGGAAGTCAAAGGAATTGTTGTTGTTGTTGTTAAGCAACAAGACGGGTAAGGGTAATTAGGTGATGGTCCAGGGTTTAGGAGCGAGAGACCCCAGACCTTGGAAAAAAAATAAACTTTGGTCGTCTTGTTGTAGTTTCATCCAGGCCTCATAGTAAAAGTATCCGGTAAGTAAGATAACAAGAGGGAAGAAGAAGAAGAAGAAGAAGAAGAAGAAGAAGAAGAAGAAGAAGAGAAGAGAGGAAGGAGGAGGAGAAGAAGAAGAAGAAGAAAAAGAAGGAGAAGAAGAAGGAGGAGAAGAAGAAGAAGAAGAAGAAGAAGAAGAAGAAGGAGAAGAAGAAGAAGAAGAAGAAGAAGAAGAAGAAGAAGAAGAAGAAGAAGAAGAAAGAAGAAGAAGAAGAAGAAGAAGAAGAAGAAGAAGAAGAAGAAGAAGGCATTACTATAAACCCCAAGCGGCCGCAACCGAGAAGCGTTTAATCAGACCGCACTAGGAATCTCTATTAGCTTTCGTAAGTCCTCAATACCGTTTGCCGTGTCTTTGTCAAGTGTTTTCTACTCTAGCTCCCGGCCATCCACAACTTAGTGAGTGAATTTGTTAGACGGAAACTGTGTGGAATCCCCTAATAAGTAAATTGTGCATGTGCGTGTGCACGTGTGTATATTTTGGTCTTTGTCAGCTCATCCTCGCTTGACAACCGCTGCTGGTTTGTTTACGTCCCCCGTAACTTAGGTCTTCGACAAAAGCGACCAATAGAATAAGTTCTAGATTTAAAAAACAAGGGTCGCTTTGCTCGACTAAACCCTTTAAGGCGGTGCTACAACATGGCCGCAGTCCAATGACTCAAACAAGTAAAAGATAAAAGAAAAATATTTTTGAGAAAATGATCGCATTTAATAATATTTTATATATTCATAAAAATCTTGGTTGGTCACGTTAGGAATGTCTTTCATCATACGTATTTTCGATTAGGATTGACCTGAGGGTTAAACAACAGCAACTGCAACAACAGTAATAATTGTAATAAGAAATCTTAATAAAATAATCTGAGGTGTGAGAAATATTCTGTTTCAGACAGTAAGATCCAGGTAAACAATCGTTATTTCACCTGAGTAAAAACGGAATAAGTTGCATACCTTGAAGGTAACAAATCAACAAACAAGGAAAAAATTTAATAAACAACATTAAGAAAAACATCAAAATTACCAGATGTGATTAAATATATATATTAAAAAAAAAAACATCTAAGGAATCTGACCACCACCAAAGAGAGTAAGAAAGCAAGAAAGAAAGAATTAATGGAAGGAGGAATCAACAACACCCCATCAAACATAAAATCACAAAAAAAAAAATGAAATAAAATAAAATAAAATAAAATGAAACACCCCCACCCCCTATAGTTTTGTCATTAATTCACAGTCGAAAGTTGGTTTTAAATCTGCATTTTTGCTTTCGCAATAAGCACTAGCAACAACAGCAATAACAGCAACAACAACAACAACAACAACAACAACACCAACAACTATATCAACAATAGCAACGGCTGCAGCAACAGAACTAAATGAAATATTATCAAAAGAACAAGGAAGAAAACAGGAGTAATCAAACAGCAAGAACTACTACTACTACTACTACTACTACTACTACTACTACTACTACTACAGCACGAAGAAGAGGAACAACGATCATAGTCAAAGAAACAAAACACTTTGGTGAAAGTGTTTGATGTCTCACTCAATCGCACCAAAGCAGATAGGAAAATAAAATGTGTCCATCTAATGATTTGTAATTTGTAATAGCTTCCGGTATTATAAATTCTCGCTGTTTTTATCAATCGAACAGCTATATATTTCATATTTGCTGTATATATATTTATATGTAAATGTGTGTGTGTGTGTGTGTATGAGAGAGAGAAACATACGCATGCACATTCGTATATATGTATATGTCAGTATAGTAATGATACGTGTAGCTATGTATGTACGTATTATGTATATATGTATATATATATATATATATATATATATGGGTGTATGTTGATGAGTAATTGCTTATTTATTCGTGTGTATAAAATTTGCTATTAATGCACACATGCACACGTATACAGCGTGAAGACGCGTGGCCTATTGGTTACAGTTGTGTACTCACGATCTAGCGATCGTGCTTTCGATTCCCAGATTGGGCGGTGAGTTGTGCTCTTGAGCAAAGCACTTCACTCGCGTTGCTCTGCATTCACTTCAACATCTGACGTGTGCACACCGCGCATTTATACAGGTAATGTAGATTTGATGGAGGGAATGAGCTAATGTGCAACACGAACGTCTCATCATCAATGCAGATTGTTCAGCAAGAAATTTCAAAGCCCTCATCTGCCGTTCACAACAAGGGAGTTCGCCTTACATATCATGAAGCTGAACTCTTTTGCTCTCGAATACAACGTGCCGCCTAGTAAAATCGAAGCCACTATCTCGCAATACTGAAAGCAACATCCTAACCACATGTATAATTTTTGTGTGTGTGAGGTTATATTAAATACTATACAATTTAGATTCTTGATTTATTGAAATTTATTCCACTTTCAGCAATGGTAAAAACGATCGCTTGTTTACAGTTGGGACCAACTTAAAACGATAAAGGGAGATAATCACGAGACCTTTATTCGACTGTGTTTGATTTAATGGTATGTGTTAATTAAACTCGCGTTGAGTAATGATGCAGTTATAAATATATTATCCTGGGTAAAGACAGGATGCTTTCGGCAAGAATGCTTTTGAGAAATTGCTAAATAATAACAACTGTTAATTATTTTGTCATTTCGGAAGGTAGAAGAGCGAAGTCAGCTTTGACAGGAATTGAACTCAGCTTTACAAGAATAAAAATTGAATAAGGATCTTACATATTATCACAGGACAAGAGATTTGTAGAGAAAAATTATGGGTGACATAACAACCTATTTCTTTACTACCCACAAGGAGCTAAACACAGAGAGGACAAACAAGGACGGACAAACGGATTAAGTCGATTATATTGACCCCAGTCCGTAACTGGTACTTAATTTATCGACCCCGAAAGGATGAAAGGCAAAGTCGACCTCGGCGGAATTTGAACTCAGAACGTAACGGCAGACGAAATACGGCTACACATTTCGCCCGGCGTGCTAACGTTTCTACCAGCTCGCCGCCTTGATAACAACCATTAAACCTTTTGCTTGTCTTATGTATCACGTGATACACAGGACATATTTCCCTGGTGTTCATGCATTATATGTGATACTCATTCTCATTTTTTTTTAACCACTAGAGTAACTTGGGACTTATGAAAAGAAAGCTTTATATTATTCAGAACTTATGAAACAAGGGCCAACTAAAAGTCTGAAAACGAGCTTGGAAGTTTAGGACAAAACTTATGAAAATGTTTTGAACTGGCAAACAGTTAATATGTTACTGGAATTTATGTTATGGGGTAAGTTTAGTCAGACACGATGGAACAAACGGGGTTCTGGGGACAGGAAATTTGAGAGGAGGTAGTAGACAGTGTATGTTCGGAATTTGGGTTGAGTGATGAGGATGGTTGTCGTAGAAGGAAGCAGTAATGATATAATAATATACAGTGATGGAGTTGAATTTCTGGTTGCGAAGGGTGCAGTTAATACCTATTCTGAGCCACTAGATATTTAACTATTCAAACAGAATCTTTGTGGTACTCGTATGAATATCCGTCTGTTTTAGAAAATAACAAAGTGAAAATAATCTTTTCTACTCTAGACACAAGGCCCCAAATTTTTATCGGGGGGGGGGGGACAGTCGATTGGATAGACCCAGTACGCAACTGGTACTTAATTTATCGACTTCGAAAGGATGAAGGGCAAAGTCGACCTCGGCGAAATTTGAACTCAGAACGTAAAGATAGACGAAATACCGCTAAGCATTTCACCCGACGTGCTAACGTTTCTGCCAGCACGCCGCCTTCAACAAAATAAAAGTATCCTTTTCTATTCTAGGAACAAGGCTCGAAATTTCTGGGGAGGGAGCCAGTCAATTAGATCGACCCCAGTACGTAACTGGTACTTAATTTATCGACCCCGAAAGGATGAAAGGCAAAGTCGACCTCGGCGGAATTTCAACTTAGAACGTAGCAGCAGACGAAATACGGCTACGCATTTCGCCCGGCGTGCTAACGATTTTGCCAGCTCGTCGCCTCTTTTCTTTCCCATGTTCTCTTGTTTTAAGAAAGAGACTTTTAATTTATTTCTCAAACTATGAATAATAAAGATGATAATAATAAGTGAATTAGCGGGACTAGACTGAAAGAAAAGTAGCGACTACTGTTAGAATATCCCATCAAAACCCAGTGTAGAAAAAAAATATATTTACCAAGAATACAAGAAGCTAAGAATCTTCTGCACTAGATTTTTAGTATAAAATATCTATTCTACAATTACATAAAATATCAAGTGAAGAATATAGGGAAGCTGATACAAATAGCTGCAAAATATGACCAAAACAAAGCACTTTTCTGTCTTCAAGGAGACAAAGCAATATAAAATGGAACATAAAATGATAAATATCTGTGAAGAGGACGGAGAAATAACATGAATCATTAAAAAAGTTAATATCTAGACTGAAAATGGGATTACAGAATGTTATATGTTGAAACGATGGCAATAGAAATACCATATTAAGCTGAAAACAACAGAAACTTGTTAATGAGGCTGGCTAAGAAGAGTAGGTTCCTAGTTTAGACTGAAGGGTTTTGTCAGAAGTTCTCTGCCAAAGCTTTCGAGTCAAACTCTAAATGAAACAGAAAACGAAAAGATAATGCAAAATATATAGAGGTTGTGAAGTTACAATAAACTCATTGCTTCTGGCTGTTCAGTCTTTATGAAATGGGAGGATGTATGAGGTTTGACTAAGTTAGAACTTATGTTAGTTCTATGAAATAACTACGGAAGAGATAGGGTATAAACATACACCACAAAATGTTTCAAAGAAAGGGGCCCAATTTTGGGACATATAGACTGAAATATTCAAGGTAAATTTATCAGACAATGGTGCCAAAGACATCAGTAAGAAAATGTCTTCTCATCGATGTATCAATTCCAACAAACAATTCTATAGCTTTAAAAGAAATGGAAAAGATCTTGAAATTGTAATGAATGGTATGTGAAGAGTGAAAACAAATAATAATCTTAATAATTGTTGCCTTGAATATACGAAAATTATACAAATAAATTCACAACCAAAATCCCATGGTTTAAATACATACACAGTATACAGAGCATAACACTCCTATTATGGAGAGAAAGGAAGAACACAAAATCAAAACGAAACATTTCACGGCTCCAAGACACTCGGAATTGTACTAGGTTGTGCAGTAAAAGCACGCAATTAACATAATACAACTTTTAAAAAAAAGCAAGAAAAAAAAGAAAGAAAAAGAAAAACAATAGTTCAAAATGAAACCGGAAAATGTGATTATTTGTTACAGTCATGCCTTTCCTCCCAATGAAAGCATGAGTGGCGTGAGGCAGTTCCCACTGGGAACCGAAACTGTCACTATCCTAAGATATCACGCTTCTATCAAATTTGCAATATCCTCCACACCACCACCACCATTGACCATTAACATCACTATCACCATCATGAATACTGAACATTATCATCATCAACATTATTTTCATCACCGCAGTCAACACCATGACCACCACCACACTCATTCTCTTTCCCATCACCTGACAACATATAAACTACCATTACGACTGTCACATTTCACTCATCAACGCCATCCTAATCAAAGCTTGCACTGAGACTACTAACAACATCACCAACATCATCAACAACAAAAAGCGAAACTAATGAGAACTATTATGGTCAAATTGGATCTATGGGTTTCTGGCATCTCGTTATTAGGTTGTCTACCCGCATACCATTGGATGCTCTAACAAGGCAGACCGGCAGTTAGACAACAACAACATCCATAATAATAATCGTTTCTTCTATAGGCACTAGGACTGAACTTTGGATGGGAAGGTACTTAGTTCATCGACTGGTACTAAGTTCATCTACCCCGAAAGGATTAAAAGCAAAGCCGACCTTGTCGGCATTTGAACGGAGAACGTAAAGGCGGGCAAAATGCCTATTTCTTTACTACCCACAAGGGGCTAAACACAGAGAGGACAAACAAGGACAGACAAACGGATTAAGTCGATTATATCAACCCCAGTGCGTAACTGGTACTTATTTAATCGACCCCGAAAGGATGAAAGGCAAAGTCGACCTAGGCGGAATTTGAACTCAGAACGCAGCGGCGGACGAAATACCACAAAGCATTTCGCCCGGCGTGCTAACGTTTCTGCCAGCTCGCCCCCTTACCTACAATAATAATAATCTCGACCATTACCAACACTGCAACCATACAAAACTTGAGAATTCTTTCTCCAACGATACAACAACGAGCGAAATGCTGGTCCTCGCTATCGTTGAGGAGTTTCCCCGGCGAAAGCACATCCTGAACTGAGTTCAGACAGCTTCCCAAAGATTAGATATTTTCCCTCTCAACTGCTGCTGACACTCTGCAAGACTCAAGTGAGATCCACAACTGTTCTCCCATCTGAAATGGTTCTGCTACTACGCACACTGATATTATGGATCTCATCCAGAGAAGTGGCATTTAACTGGCTTCAATTCAGTCACTAATGGACAAACTCCAGTCTTCGGCCCACACTCGTGCTGCCTCTTCTCTCTGTCTTTTATATTGCTACTATAATGGCCTCGGCTCCCCGAAGCTGACTTGTCTCGTACCTTCACTACTCAGCCACCCTCGACCCACTCGTCTATCCATTTTTCGGTACCTTTTGTGCAATCGAACTCTCCTTTGCTTGCCCTAAACTCTATGGTCAATCCTTCCTCCCCAGAGCATGGGTTCTTTAGAATTTTCTTCCTGCTCATGTATTTCCTGTAGGTTTTGACCTACAACAGTTTAAACAGAACATTAAGAACATGAGTGTCACCGACTCTGGAGGATCTGCAAGGGTCATGGACTCAGAACATTCTTCCAGATTTCTTAGAAGCAAAAGAACAAGATTACAATACCGTAGTTCGTGGTTCTGAATAAAGCTGTACTGGAATGCATTTACTAGAATGTCTGCTCGATCATAGCTGACGCGGAGCTAAACAACAACGCTGACGTTGCCACCACCAACGACGACGACGACAACAACAACAACAACAACAACAACAACAATAACAACAACAACAGACTTCAGTAACTAAACTACCATTAGCACATCTAATGATACCAACTTCTACAATACCATTGCTTCTGTCACTATCCCATACGTATAATATTATAGCCTCTACCAAGAAGAGAGCTATTCTACCAAGACAGAAACGCAGGTAAACGAAAGGTCTAAGCTAGTAGTTCTCAACAGGGGCCCATATGGCCCTTGGGGGCGGGTCCATATAATATTTTGTTGTTAAAATCTATCTGCAATAGATTGGTTATATACTTCTACAATACACAAAAGGTTTTAATATTTTTTAAATACAACCTCTAATAATATTTAATCATAAAAATGTAACACGATTCTTTTGAACATCGAATGGCTTGGAGGGTTCACCTAAGTAAAATAGTGATCAAAGAGGGTTCATAGGTAAAAAAATGGTTGAGAAACACTGCTCTAAGCGATCGATGAATCTGTGAAAATAGCAGCCAAACCTTCCTCAAATAATACCCAATTGTGGGGGTTTTTTTTACAAAAAGAAAGAACACATTAAGTAGTGTATTTAGTCCTAAATAAGCTGTCAGGTCAAGTTCATGACTGAATTACCTTTGATCATATATTAAGATCTGGTTCAGGGCAACATGTACAACGAAAACCAATATTAACATCAACACCATCGCTACTGTAACTATTTACATCATTAACGTTATCAGCGCCAACGTACCATCGACTAAATTACCGCCATGACAACTCCTACCGTCACAGCTACCACTAAAAGCGGAAATAGCAAACACCACCTACTCCGTCGCCAGCACCATTATAAGCAAAAACACCAAACCACCAACGGAGACAGAAAGAATGCAATGACGTCACATGTCGTCCCAAGGAACTGGCAGTTCTGTCACCAATTCGTCAAAAGCTAGTCAGTCAATGTTGTAACACTAGCATTGTTGGCATGTCTGGTATGTATGTGTGTATGTCAGTTTGTATGTATGTATGTATGTATGTATGTATGTATGTATGATGTATGTATGTATGTATATGCATGTATGTATGTATGTAGGTGTGCGCATGCACGTCAAACATCTATTTTTAATTTATAGAAAGCTATTAATACACATATAGACTAATAAACAATTAGATAGATAGCTAGAAGTATATATTGGTATGTATTGATATAATTATAGAACCTATAGGCATGTGTATAATATCTGTACATAAAGGATATGCACACTCACAAACACGTGTGTGTGTGTATGTGTGTGTGTGTGTCTGTGTCTGTGTGTGTATGTGTCACATTCCTTCACAGAATTCAAGCTGGTCGCTGACAAAGTTACAATACTTTTGTCCGAGTAAAAGCAGTACCGCCTTGGAGGTGTTTTTTAGTCGAATAAATCGATCCCGGGACTTATTTCTTAAGCCTATTCTATGGTTATCCTTTGGTTATCCTTTGCCGAACCGCTAAGTTACGGGAACGTAAACACACCAACACTGGTTAACAAGCGGTGTTGGGAATCAAATGCACACACACACACAATTATACATATATATGACCTGATTCTTTCAGTTTCTGTCTACCAAATCCACTCACAGAGCTTTGGTCGGGGCCCGAGGCTATAGCAGAAGACACTTGCCCTAGGTGCCACGCAATGGGACTGAATCCAGGGTCATGTGGTTGGTAAGCAAGCTTCTTACTATATATATATATATATATATATACACATACACAAACGCATGCACACATACATGGTGGTGGCTGCCCCCTCGTTATCGAGAGTATGGCCATTGCACGAAGCTTAATCAATGTTGTTATCGTGCAATGTCTGTGCAAGAAGACTTTTTTTTTAAGTGAGGAAAGGCTGTGCACTGAGTCAATCCCATTCACTAAGCAACAGCAGCCATAATCCGAAAAGAAGAACAAGTCAACATCATCGGTAACCACTGAGCCGCAGGTTTTATGTCGGAGTTATCCCAGTTACCTATTTCTTTACTACCCACAAGGGGCTAAACATAGAGGGTACAAACAAGTCCAGACAAACGGATTAAGTCGATTATATCGACCCCAGTGCGTAACTGGTACTTATTTAATCGACCCCCGAAAGGATGAAAGGCAAAGTCGACCTCGGCGGAATTTGAACTCAGAACGTAACGGTAGACGAAATACCGCTAAGCATTTCGCCCGGCGTGCTAACGTTTCTGCCAGCTCGCCGCCTTTTATCCCAGTTACCTGAGTTACCCTCTCCTAGAAGGATGCCCTAACAGATGCTAGGAGTCCTTCACTCCCAATGGTTTAACCGCGCGATCGGGTATTCATATATACATACATTCTCAGCACTTCATCCCAATATAGGCTTATAGATATATAATTACAAGCACACACACACATACCACACACACACACACACACACACACACACACACACACACACACACACAGAGTA
>NC_043001.1:46556190-46558690 GCF_006345805.1 Octopus sinensis | reverse complement strand
GCAAGCCGGACAAGATGCTTAGCAGTATTTCGTCAGGCTTTACGCTCTGAGTTCGAATTCCGCCTAGATCGACTTTGCTTCTCATCCTTTCGGAGACTATAAAATAAATACCAGTTGAGCACTGGGGTCGATGCAATCGACTTACTTCTTGCCACGAAATCGCTGGCCATGTGTTAAAATTTGAAATCATATTTGTGCATATTTCCATCAATGGTGTACTAAGCCACAGATTTTGGAAAAGAATCTAGTTGATAATGTAAAACCCAGCGGGATTTTAACTCTGTACTTGAAGAGACATAATATCACAAGAGATTGTGTTCATCACTTCACTGATTCTACTATCCAGCTTTCTGCTGCTGCTGCTGATGATAATAATAATAATAATAATAATAATAATGATGATGATGATGATGATGATGATTTCTGTTAAGGGCACAGTCCAACAAATTGTATGTGTATTCGTGGGCGTGCGAAGGAGGAGGTATCGATCATATCGATACCTTATACGTAACTGGTTCTTTCTTCAGTTGACTCAGAAAGAATGAAAGCAAAGTTGACCCCCGAGAGGATTTGAACTTGGAACGTATAGATAAGTAACTAGATATCACAAGGTATTTTATTGGTCACTTTACGGATTCTCTGACATCCTACATCTGGGACGGTGCTGCCACTATTTATTATGCACCAAAAACACCCCAAAATAAATCCAAATGATGGCCACCCAAATGACTGGCTGTGATGCAATCTAACATTTTTTAACCATTAGATTACAGACAAGATGTCTCCTTTCTGTTTCTTCCTACCGCTAATACGACGGTCACTGTTTCTCTAAGCATTTTAGTTGCATACCACCACCTACGTCCAGGCTTATTCGTACACTCGACCTAACGAGGGACGCTCTACACAATTACTCAACAAATATTGTACAGCCATCACTCAAAAGCGAGCCTAACTTGGTAACAAGTAATATGCTTGCGTTAATTGTTTAAGATGTCAATGTTATCGCGAACAGACATAAACACGGTGTCTACCCACTCAACTTTGGCCCAACGAGCATCCAGGATGAGACAGTTAGAGGGAGAAGGAGCTGCATCACCACCCAGCTGGTACTCGTTACATCTGAAGCAAACTGGATCAACGTGAAATGAAGTGTCATGACCAACAATACATCGCGCCACCCAGTTCAGAAACTGAATCTACGATTTTATGAATATGAGCGGGATCACTCAAATTACTAGAAAAAGCAACCAAATTCCTCTCAAATTGTACCCTACCATCTCAGCAAATGTCAAGTGATAATGCAGTCTAAATGCATTGTATCAATAACACATTTAAAGGTTATGGCTGGAATAACTTTGATCATAATCTGCTCCATCATGACTGACCCAGGGCTAAACAACATAAACAGGCAAAATATCTGTGTGTCTTCCGCTCGTTACTTATACTGCTGTGTCTTGCGAGCGCCAAGAACTGCGCTAATCACTTTACTCAGTTCTTTCTTTCACCCTGAACTGTAAATCCACCTTTTTTCCCTCCCTCCTGCAAGCGTCGACATACAGACATTCAAACTGAACGTCAATTCTATCACTCCCACCAGTCATGAGCCAGTGAAAATCAAGGGCATATGTTCTTCCCTCTGACAAAAAGAACAACAACAAAAAACAAAAAACAAAAAAAGGACAAATGTGATGAAAAAGAAAAACCAACATAAACCAAAACTGTTTATGCGTGGAGCGTGTGATAAAGTCGCTTATATCACCAACATAGAGCAACAAGAAAGTGATTGTAGCGGTAGATGAACCGGAAGTGAGTTGGCACGACCTTATAAGCTTATTCCCTAATTGAATAACTTATAAAAATAAACGATGACATAGGAGATAACAATAACCATGACGAGGATAATGGTGACAACCACCACGACCGTAATAATAATATAGATAATCTTTTATTGTATTTTCACAAGGGTGCTTGGTAGATGAGGGAACATTTCAAAGATAGGTTACAAGAAGTAGGGAAAGTTTACGCAGAAACTGGATGAATGAGAGAAAAACAAGTACATGCTCGGTAGTGTTTTTCTAGATCCAGCTCTGTCCCACGGTAGTATTTCCAGGACAAGGTGTTTTTGAAAGTTATCAGTAATTTCTGGAAGTTATTTTAGTTCCCGTCAGTGTCGCCAGATTAGACTCATATAACAGGCTACACATCTTTTCCGGACTGCGCAATATATTTATTTTTCATTTGAGCTACTTACTACATTAAATTGTTGATTTTTTTTTTATGTAAGAATGCATATGAAATTATCGACTAACAAAATTATCACTAACCTAGAGGTAATTCCAGCAAATATTTTCATTTACGAGCAAAGGTATTCCGTTTAAGCTACTTTCAACTTTCGCAAACACAATTTTCTACTTCTTGAGAATTTTCTGCCATCTTTTGCGAAAATAATATGAAAACCTTGCTTCTTGTGCCGAAAGTCCTCTGAAATGGAGCAGTCACT
>NC_043001.1:46551190-46553690 GCF_006345805.1 Octopus sinensis | reverse complement strand
TTTATCGCAATTTGATTTGTTTACATATTTCTCGATAAATTATGAGCGCCAGGCGATTATACCAGAATTCCCTGTGTTGTCGGGACGTTCGGAGTCTGCGCAGTGATATGATTAGTTAGGAAGAGTAATCATTAGACGCACATGCTTCTAGTGAGTTAGGATCCCAGAAAAACAGGGTCTCACTGAAGAATTCTCCCTGGGCAAATAAAATCTTTTATTGCTGAAAAGAAAAGAAACTGCAGTCTGAGAATTTACCGTTTAGTAATGTTTTTATCTTCATTTCACTTAATTTATCAAGCTTCTGTATTCCTAGCACATATTTCGCCTAATGTACTGATATATGAAAAATATATGGCTTGTGTTAGTAATACCAGCGATTATAATTATTTTATTTTATCGCAATTTGATTTGTTTACATATTTCTCGATAAATTATGAGCGCCAGGCGATATACCAGAATTCCCTAGTGTTGTCGGGACGTTCGGAGTCTGCGCAGTGATATGATTAGTTAGGAAGAGTAATCATTAGACGCACATGCTTCTAGTGAGTTAGGATCCCAGAAAAACAGGGTCTCACTGAAGAATTCTCCCTGGGCAATAAATTATCTTTATTGCTGAAAAGAAAGAAACTGCAGTCTGAGAATTTACCGGTTTAGTAAATGTTTTTATCTTCATTTCACTTATTTATCAAGCTTCTGTATTCCAGCACATATTTCGCCAATGTACTGATATATGAAAAATATATGCTTGTGTTAGTAATACCAGCGATTATAATTATTTTTATTTTATCGCAATTTGATTTGTTTACATATTTCTCGATAAATTATGAGCGCCAGGCGTATATACCAGAATTCCCTAGTGTTGTCGGGACGTTCGGAGTCTGCGCAGTGATATGATTAGTTAGGAAGAGAATTCATTAGACGCACATGCTTCTAGTGAGTTAGGATCCCAGAAAAACAGGGTCTCACTGAAGAATTCTCCCTGGGCAAATAAATATCTTTATTGCTGAAAAGAAAGAAACTGCAGTCTGAGATTTACCGTTAGTAAATGTTTTTATCTTCATTCACTTAATTTATCAAGCTTCTGTATTCCTAGACATATTTCGCATTAATGTACTGATATATATGAAAAATATATGGCTTGTGTTAGTAATACCAGCGATTATAATTATTTTTATTTTATCGCAATTTGATTTGTTTATATATATAATATATATATATAGATATATATATATTATAGAACTATATATATATTATATATATAGAATATATATATATATATATATATATATATATATATATATATAATATATATATATATATATATATATATAATATATAATATATATATCAGGTCATCCCATTAGTTCTGTCCGAATTTTGAATAAATAAAACAAGTGATCAAATGTTATATTTAATTGAAATTTAATCATCAATGTACTTTCCCTGATTATCTATGACTTCCTTCCATCTATTTACAAGTTTTTTAATCCCATCAATGTAAAAGTCTTTTGGTTTCAAAGCGAAGAACTCTGAAATGTCACTTTCGGCCTCCTCCTGGCTTGCGAAAGTTATATCCCCCAAACGATTCAGTAAACTACGAAATAAATGGTAGTTTGAAGGGGCAAGGTCGGGAGATAGAGGGGGATGAAGAATTTTTTCCCAACCAAGCTCTTCGATCTTCTGTGATGTGATGTTTTCAGTGTGGGGTCGCGCATTGTCCTGATGAAACATCACTCATTTTCGATTCACTAAAGCGGGTCTATTTTCTTCAAAGACTTGACCATTGATTCTTGCATTAGGTGGTAACAATTCAAAGTGAATTACTCCTTTGCAATCCCACCAGATAGAGAGAATAACCTTTTTCCTATGAAGTTCCCTTCTCGGTTGTGGTTGAACTTTTCCCCTGTTTATGACGTTTAACATTTCAATAGAAAATCCATTTTTCGTCACCAGTCACAAGTTTATCCAAAATGGGTGAAATGAGTTCACGAGAATGGAGTGAAGAGCAGATGTCAACTCGGGATTTGCAGTTGCTTTCGGACAATTCATGAGGCACCCATTATCCAAGTTTAGGAACCATTCCAAGTTGTTGAGAATGACGATGAACAGTTGTATGGTTTGAACTAAGTTTTATTGCCAATTCTTCAACTGATAATGCAGGATTTTCTTCAAGTAATGCCTCAAGGAGCTTGTCATCAAACTCAACTTGATGTCCTGTTCGATCTTCATCTTCAAGGCTGAAATGTCCACTTCTGAATATTGCAGACCATCTTCTGCAAGTTCTTTCATTCAAGCATTCTTTCTCATAAACTGAGTATATGTTTTGAGTCACTTCGGCTGCAGAGTTTCCTCTTTTGTACTCATAATGCATTATTATGTACCTCAAATGCTCTTTGGATACTTCTATGTTAGAAAGGGTTTTAATCAAAGAAATTTTAATTCTATTATTCTGTAAAATAATATTTAATTAGTTTAAATGTACACAAATACATAAAAATAA
>NC_043001.1:46521190-46538690 GCF_006345805.1 Octopus sinensis | reverse complement strand
TCGTTGTTTAAAAAAATTGACTGTTTCCATGGTTTTGTTTTTATGTTTTCGTTTCTCATTGTGTTCGACGTTTTACTTGGTGTCCTGTGCCCATATATGCATGTATATATACATATAGATGTAAGTACGTACATATATGTATGTATATATGCATATGTTTTATTTATTATTTTGTTATCAATATATATTATATATATATATATAATATATATTATATATATATATATATATTATATATATGTAAGCACATGGCGGGGTAATGGGCGCGTGTGTGTGTGTATATATTTATATACATTGTATTTTTCAGTTATAACATTTTACAATTAATCTGATGGGTTACTCTGTACTTTTGTAGAGTACAAATTTGTTATTCGTAAGCAAGAATGATGACAGTAACTTCGACGTTTCAGTCAGCTAACTCATCGTCTGACTTTTTTCTACTTACATTTAACTGGTTAAAATCAATAGCTGTGGCCATGGTGAGGCACTGCTTTTAGAGTGATTGGTCTTTATTCCCCATTCATTTACCAGTTTTCTCTCTGGAACTGTTTCTGGTGAACCCTAGCCCTAAATTGCACAGAGCTGGTCTTCATTGTGTTTCCTGCAACGTTGTAGGATCATCCGGTATTGCAGGTAAAAATTTGTCCAAATTTTCTTTAAAAACATCCACATCTACATTTCACATATTTCTGAGGTTGTTTGGCAAAGTATTGAAAAGTTGTGGGTCCCTGAAACTTAAACTTTGACAGGACTACACCCATAATCTAGAAGGAGAGGAGGGGTTGTTTGGTACTCTACAGAGGCGTCCCACTCGGTGGTTGATATTGATTAAACTCCATGTATAAATATATATATATATCTGTAAATGTAATATGTGACAATTATTCGGTACCATAATAAAACTCCGAGTTTCGGATGCCGGGGTGGAAATCAACACCACTATCTCTTCAGTTATTCGGCCATCGGGAAAATACTATGAAAAATACTGTAAAATATATATATATATATATATATTAAATATTATGAAATATATATATATATATATATTATATATATATATATATTATATATATATATGGTAGCCACTACACACATTTTTTACTCTCCTTGTTTCTTTCTGTGTTCCTTTCTGTGGAAAAGCCTAGGCTCGAAACGTTAAAGGCTTTTTCAATTCCCGAGCGTTATACTAATACATCTGTTTGTTTTCTACACCGCCTGTCTTCGTCTTTTTTTTCGTGAATTCTCCCTATATATATAATATATAATATATATATATATATATATATATAAACTGAGTCCTCAACTTTGTTTCCTTTGCCGAAATGTTTACAAGTCACTAGCAGGCCTCAAGAGACACATTAATGTTGTCCATAGAACATAGTTACTGCTTTATTTTAATGAGCCCTCATTTGTCGTTCATGACGAACGAATCCATCATGTATATAAACTCATACATATACATACAGCATGGGCAATGTAGCTGAGTGGTTAATAGGTTTTCTTCACAACCTTGAGGTGACTGCGTGGTTCCATTTATAAATTCGATTTCTCAATTCATACTTTACGAGTCAGGTGTATTGTACCGGTACAATTCGAAAGGCTCAGCCTTGTCCCACGCTGATTATGCTTAAGAATTAAGTTGAGTATCCATATGTCTGTGGAATATTCAGCCACTTACATATTAATTCGCTGTGCTGAATATTTAGTTGACTGAACAACGGAATCCTCATCTTCGAATGACAGAGATCCAACACACACACACAGACACACGTGTGGTGTCTGTGTATTAAAAAAAGATCAATAGTCCTCCCCGAGCTATAGGGCCGATTTTCCTGGTTCTGTGGTGTATATGTTCCCCTTTCCACCATAGATGGGATACTGGTCCGTCGCAGGATTACTCTTTTTGTCAGCTGAATGAATTACTGGGCAACGGGAAATGAAGTACTTTACTCAAGCACACAACACATCGCTAAGTCCAGGGATCGAAACCCCAATTCTATGATCATGAGTGCAACACCCTAACCACTAAGCCACGCGCCTTCACACACACAAACAAGCAAGTACATGCATGTGTATATATATAATATATATATATATATATATATAATATATATATATATATACTCTGTGAAGGCACGTATCTAGTCAGGTTTTTATAACACGCCTTGCGTTTCCAAGCATTCATCAGGCTCATACATACTTACACACACATACACACACACATTCACAAACATGTATATGTATGAAAGTATGTACATACACACACACACACAACACACACTCATACACACAAACACAAACATGACCAAGTGGTTAAGAAAGTTTGGTTCTCATTACTGACGGCCCGAGTCCGCTCCGGCACCTAACTGATTTCATAGTTTCTCTGAACCAAATGTTATGAAACTGGTTAGGTACAACCTGTTCGGAAATCTACCGGATGGAATATACCCGTAGTTCAAATGTCCCGCCTTATCACATATTGCGCAATGCTCATTCTACTTGAAGATTACGTTAAGGGTACGAGTATTTGCGGAATTCTCAGCCACTTACGCAATAATGTAAAGAATAGTTCGCTTAGTTGATTGGATAGCTGATGTACTCATAATCGAAACGGACATAGATGTTTATTCTTATGTTCACATAGAGCACTCGAGTTATCGATGAATGACAAATGAATAATGATCAATTATTTTGTTAAAACTAATATTTCTGTGTCTGTCTCTCTCACACGCGCATTCCTTTTGTTTTTTCCTTTTTTTTCGTTTTTTTTTTCATTCTACTATTCTTTCATTCGCTTTCTTCATCTATCTATCTATCTATCTATCTATCTATCTATCTATCTATCTATCTATCTATCTATCTATCTATCTATCTATCTATCTATCTATCTATCTCAGTATTCTACTTTTTCATTTATTCATTCACTCAATTTTTATTTATTTATTTATTTATTTATTTATTTATTTATTTATTTATTTATTTCTAGCTGTCATTTGGAAACAATTCCCAAATCTGTTTGGAGAGTTTGCTGCTGCCTAGTAACAAATGACGATTGGTGGTTAGTGCTTGATGCTGGTTTCTGAGGTTATCTGAAGGTGATGGAGTTGTAATAACGTTATTGTTGTTGTTGTTGTTAGCGTTGTTGTTGTTGTTGTTGTTGTTGTTTGTGGTGGTGGTGGTGGTTTTTGGTGGTGGTGGTGGTGGTTTTGGTGGTGGTGGTGGTGGTGGTAGTAGTAACGGTTGCATTTTGTTGGCGGTGTTGCTAATATTGCCAGTTGTTTTAGTTGTTCTATTAGTAATTGTGGTGATAGAGGATACTAGTAATTGCAATTTGCGCTAGAACCAAGGAATCATACCCAGGAAGACACATACAGAACATCTCTGTATAATTTAGAAGGTCAACCTTCATCCCCCAAACTTGCCCACATCTCATTACGTTTAAGTTATTTTTATATATCGATAAATTATCGCTCTGATATTTGCATTATTTATAATTTATTGAGTTCTTTGCCAAACTCTTACATAAAGAAATGTTCTCCTAATATTTTCGAAATATTTGTTGTCACCGAAAATATCATAACCCGTTTCTAAGTTTGTTAATGTTTGAGTCTGCTGGTTGAGGACTTTGAAGTAGAGTTTATACAGAGAGTTAGTATTTGAGTCTCATTGAATAGTTGTCTGGTCTCAGAAGATTCCAGCTTTTCATCACAACCATCGGAGCGCGAAGTGCTCCTCACGAACGCAGGTTACTGAGATGGCTGGGATCTGTAAACAGTTTTGGGTGGGAACCGGAAAAAGAAGTATGAACACACATTGCGCATGTGCTCACTGAATTCGTAAAACGGAAGAGAAGAATAAAAAGACAATGTGAATGTCAAAATAAAACGGAAGAGAAGAATAAAAGCGCAATGCCAAACAAATTATATGGTGGTCTGCATGCCACATCTGACACGATATCACCCGATGACGAAGACGATGTGTGTGTGTGTGTGTGTGTGTGTGTGTGTGTGTGTGCGCGCGCGTGCGTGCGTGCGTGTGTATGTGTGTGTGCGTGCGTGTGTGATTTTACGTACACATTTTCGCTAGAAACATCAAACGATAAAACAAGTATGGTTATAATATATGTAACTTAAATTCTTTTCCACGTGTCAGTCATTGGTAATTAAGCTATTCTGATACATTTATATATAATCCCTCTAAATTTTGAAATCTCTTCCATCATGCAAAACTTTTACAGGAAACTATATTCTCGTTATATCTGCGAAATATTTATTCCAACCACTAATATCCTTGTAGTTCCCTTCAGATTTAACAATGAATGTTGCTCTGAAGCTTGAACATTCTCCTGTGCATAGAAGTTATACGTAGAGACACTATATCCGTATTACGACATTATTCCCATGATCCCTTGCTGCCTACAACAAACAGCCGCAACAACACGCCATACCGTTTTCTTATTCACAAAATGGCGCCGAGAAAGTCTCGAAATATGAATGGACTTAAAGAATGTTATTATTTAAAACTAAATATGAAAAAGATTTAATTAGAACACAGTCATGCCTTGAATGTTATATATTTGGAAGAAAAAGCTGTTCTGCAGATATATAAACAAATATATTCAGAAAATAAATATTGAATAGCTGAATAGAGTGGACAAGAAATGCAGTGATTGTACTTATACATGTACAAGTGTTTAGTTCTTTTATTTTTCACATTTTGCACCTGCTGTGTATTGACCCTTCTTTTTGGTCTAACTGGTGATATAATTATTACTGAAAGGGATATAGAGTTCAAAGAAATATAAAGCAACAGTAAGCGTGAATACGAAAGAGCAAGACAGTCGTACAAATGAATATTCGTGCCTGAATTATCATATTGAAACTCGTGTGTAGAAAATGTGTTATACAAGTTGTATTTGAAGTATGGTTCCTCTTAGACCAAAAAAAGGGGGAAGAAAATAGTGGCTGTGTGGTAAGAAGTTTGCTTCCCAACCACATGGTTTCGGGTCCAGACCACTGCGTGGCACCTTGGGCAAGTGTCTTCTACTATAGCATCGGTCTAACGAAAGCCTTGTGAGTGGATTTGGTAGATGGAAACTGAATGAAGTCCGTCGTATAAATATAAACACTGCGGATTTCCTGACGTAGATCCAGTGAAAATTATATCGTGTGTGTGTGTGTAAGTTTATGTGTCTCTTTGTGTCTGTGTTTGTCCCCGACGACCGCTTGACAATGAGTGTTTACGTCCAGCAGCTCGGGCATAACAGACCGATAGAATAACTACTAAGCGGAAAGAAAAAAGTCCTAGGGGGTCTATTTGTCGACTAAAGCCCTTTAAGGCGGTGTCCCGGTAGGGCCGCAGTCAAAATGACTGAAAAAACTCAGAGATAAAATATAAAAGATACTTTAATAGAAACTGACAGAAATTAGTTTATTGCTGATGGTATTCAAATCAAATAGATTAGTAAACAAGAGCACTCAGAGAGCGCAAACCTCCACCATGGTAACGCCAACGTCCTCTCAACGATTAGCCGGAGATGATTTTTAATATGAGAATATCTGAAATTAACTCGACTGCTCTCACAAACGAGAATACTAAAAATGATCTCTCTCAAAAACTAAGTAAAAAAAAATACAATAAAACAGAAAAATAATCCAGAATCCTTGTACCGATCGATCCCAAAATCTAATCAGTTCGTGCCAGTTATGAGGCTAAACATCCCCGAAGTTTCATCCGAATCCGTTCTTGAGATATCTTGTGCATGGACAAACAAACAAACACGACTGAAAACAATACCTCCGCCTTCACTAAGGCGGAGGTAATAATAATCTTGCAATTGCTGATAGACGCGGCAGTTGATAGATTTTAGCAGCAGTTTATAATATTTAAACGTGACTATAGTTATAATATTATTTTCAATATCTTCAATAGTTGAGATGAAATGAAGTCGTAAGTCAACGTTACAAATCAACTAATCTTTACGACAATAATGCTTTATTTTTGTTTGTTTTTTTTTTTTGTTTTTGTTTTCAAATATGTCAGTCCAAGACGACAATGTCCGGTCTATTATATTTGCAGCCTTACTGACATTTTAACAAGGAATATTCGCCAGTACTCTTTGTGTCTAGATATACATTATGTTGAAGTATAATCCAACTAGGATATCTTGAAAGGAAGGAGTGCACACTCGCTCCCCCTCCCACTCTCTCTCTCTCCCTCTCTCTCTCTCTCACTTTCTCCTTCTTTCTCTCGCTCTTTCTCTCTGTCTCTGTCTCCGTCTCTCTCTGTCTCTATCTCTCTCTGCTCACACAGATAATGTAGGATGATACCAAGCTTTTATTAATTATTTTAGCTGCCCATCGAATAATGTGCAGACACCCTTTCGGCCTTCTTACACAGCTCCCACATGAACATCCAAGATATGACAAGAGAGAGGGGAGAGGGGAGAGAGGGAGAGAGAGAGAGAGATAAGAGCTACACCAGCATTAGACTAGCACATTACTTATCGATTCTGAAGGTGTGAAAGTCAAAGTTGACACCGATGGGATTTGAACTCAGAGCAGAGTCATCTTGAACAAATATCAAAGTTTGCATTATAATACCAAATATACATCTTATCAGATCAGAAAAGCAAACTGGAATACTCAGAATAACATATGAGTAACCACAGAATGACACATCAACCATCTTTTCCCATTTTCCGTCAGGCCTAAAGTAACCGTACACCACATTCCTTTACCCCGCCCTCGAGAATTATCGAGAGGTGTTTGAATATGAATATGTCGGATTCATCTCACGTTTTAGGGCTATGTTTTATTTTCCTTGTTCTGCTAGATCTCCAGCAACGTTTCTCACTAGGTAAACCCAGTGGACATGCCGAATTAGTCGCTGACGACCGAACACGTAACAAGTTGTACTAAATTACATGTTGTCTGTAGCATTATGAACGACCTCGTATAACACACGCATGTGCACGCGCGTGCGCACACACACACGCACACACACACACACAAAGAGACTCGCACTCATATACGACGGGTTTCAGTTTCCCTCCACCAAATTCGCTTACAAGGCATTAGTCGGTCTGAGTCTAATGTAGAAGACACTTGCTCAAGCTGCAGTGGGACTGAAACCGGAACCATATTGTTGGGAAAAAAACTTCCTACCATACAACTACGAATTATCCTTAAATACCATTTTTTGCTGGCGTCGACCTACAGAAGTTGAAATTGAACCTCAGTTGTGGTGACCCAACCGATGCATGAGTATCAATCAATACATTCACAAGCACTGGTCTTCCTTGTTTGGCTCAAATAAATAAGCATGCAAATATTCTTATGTATATATGGATGCGTGTGTGTGTCTGTGTGTCTGTGTCTGTGTATATGTATCTATCTATATATATATATATATTATATATAATATATATATATATATATATATCTTATACATATGTAAACTCACATACATACATGCGTACATATTCGAGGTTTGATCAATAAGTATCCGGACTGTTGCCATAGTAACGAAGCTAAAGCGCTCAGAGTAAACCCTTCCCAGCTTACAGCAGTGCTTGAAAGTAACGTGTGATCGTCGCATTGACCGTGACAGAAAAAAACTTGTCATAGCGATACCTGCTCAGAGGCCTATGCAAAGTTGCAGAAAGTGTATGGAGAGGAATGCACGAGCCACAAACAAGTGTATGAGTGGTTCAGATGTTTCCAAGATGGCCGAAAAAATGTCGATAGTGACGAAAGTTCTGGGTGACACGCAGTCAGCATAACTGAGCAAAATATCGCAGATGTACGTGCAGTTGTGAGGGATAATCGTTGAATCACCATCTGTGAGTTATCAGAGGATGTGAAGATTAGTTACAGTTCAGTGCAGTCCATTATCATTGAAGATTTGAGTATGAGATGCGTGTCTGCCAAGTTTGTGCCAAAACTGCTTTCAACTGATCAAAATGACACTCGGCTTTCAGTTGCATAATATCTCTTTGATTGTGTCGAGAGTGATAACAACTTTTTGAAAACTTTGCGTAGCCCTCTGAGCAGGTAGCGCCAAGCTTTTGGTAAAATTTGATGCAGATTCTCTACTCAACTTTCTCCGTCATGGTCAATGCGACGATCACATATCACACACGTTACTTCCAAGCACTGCTGCTGTATACAGCGGAAGTGAGATAGAGCGTAAAAACTTAGTGCGCATACGCAGCAGAGAACAATGTCAATCTGTGCCAAGCGGCTTTACTCTGCGTGCTTTAGCTTTGTTACTATGGCAACAGTCCGGATACTTATTGATCAGACCAAGTATACATATATACATGCATACATACACACAAATACAAATACATACACCAAAAAAAAAAAGACATTTATGAATCATAAATGAGGAATTGGTAATTCCACTACCCAAAAATAAGACTTTCTACTTGATACTCATTACCCTTGGAGAAACAAGGTACATAGCAATTCCCGTGTATCAAATTATTGCTGAAATTGAATTCTTATGGAAAGGGTATAAAACACAAATTCCTACATCAATATCTAAATAAGCTCCCAATGGGTATTTGCGTTTTTACAGTTTTTAATGAATGAATGATGTGATTTGAGGGAGATAAGACTACTATGGCTACCAGGTAAATCGATTACGCAGAGGTTCCTTCTTTGGCTCATGATATGAAGGTGATATGGCTGCTGATAATGGCAGATTAGTAGTTTATGCGTAACTCGTGTTAAGTTTCCATACCTAATAATTTTCTAAGCCTCATTTGTTCCTCTCTCGAATTTCATACATTTCTACAAGGTCCTGATGTCACATCTTGTATTTAGACTTATCGCACTGTAATTTTCCTAAGTGCTGTCTGGATGATTAGACAGGAAATGTGCGATAATTCTCCAATGATTTCCAGCTATGTACTTGCCATATCTTTTGAGATGTTTTCAATATTTTTCCTTATCTCATTTTCATTTTATGCTTGGTTGGAGTTTAATGGACTTTTGGGAAGTTCTCATACACACTTACACACTCACACACTCACACAGAAATCCAACCGGAATTAAACAGCAATGTGTGTAGCCGATTTTTTTTCTTAAGAGCTGGATTAATCAACCACCTAAACTTACATTAACCGTGGAGAAATTAAGCAGTTCGCAAGCTGGTTCTGCTTCAGCGTCCCCTGTGACACATATGTAATGACTCGCTGAATTTGAAAGTGAGAAATCACAACTCAGCCAGTGACTCCAGGAGAAAAACAGCCAAGTGTTGCATTTGTAAATGTGCTTGCAGAACGGAAGCAGGACAGTCAGGTCACCAGCGTGAACATGGTCGAGTAAGGTCCAACAAATTATAGCACTCTTCTGAAAAGAAGAAACTATTGGCACATATATATTTAGAATTATCGTTTTATATATATATATATATATATATATATATATATATGGCAAATGAAAGACGGAAGATGGAATATACGAGAATTTATTAATCACAACAATTGTTTCGTTTCGACACATTTAGTATCGATCCCACATCGGTGAGCACTCAACAACTGGTTCAAAAGCGTCTGGCGGTGCAGATGTATCTCGTTGGCTGATAAATAGATGCAACTCGTTAAAATAACAGTTCTGCAATATAATTTCTCGTTTTGTAGAAAGAAAAGCAGCCAGGCGGAGGAAATATCTTCATTTATATTAGAAGATCAAAAATATAATCACTGATGGAAATAAGAGAGAAACGAACACGCAACTGTTTCGGTCGACTGCTGCCATGCTGGAGAACCGCCTTGATGAGTTTTAGTCAAGCAAATCGAGTCCAGAACATTTTTTTAATAAGGCCTAGTATTTATTCTATCGGTTTCTTTTGCCGAACCACTAAACTACGGGGACGTAAACACACCAACAACGGTAGTCAAGTAGTGATGGCGGTACAAACGCAGACACAAAGACACACACACAAACACATACATACACACACATACGACCGTCTTCTTTTAGTTTCCGTCTACCAAGTCCACGCACAGGGCTTTGGTCAGCTCGAGGTTATAGTAGAGGATACTTGCTCAAAGTCTCATGCAGTGGGACTGAACCCGGAATCATGTAGTTGGGAAAAAAAGCTTCTTATCACGCAGCTACCCCTGCATCTATATATATGGTCCGAAGATAGAAAAAAATACGATGGTAAAACAACTAATAGAATTGTTTCACGACGAGATATTATATAAAACTATTATAAACTAAATACAAATGTTAATGTAGTGAATTTGTGCAATGTGTATTTTACGATGACTCGACCACTTGCAATTATTGTTCTAGTTTAACTTGCTTCAGTCATTGCACTGTGGTCATGCTTGGACACTAGCTTGAAAGGATTAGTAGACTAAATACAAATGGACGTGCTCGTTTTTTTAAAAATCTGGTACCTATTCTTTCGATCGTGTTGCCAAAACTGCTAAGTTATGAAGACGTTAACAAATCAGCACTGGTCATGGAGTGGGTGGTGACAATATATATATATATATGTATATGTATGTATGTATGTATGTATGTACCACACACTGCCACAACTTACACCACCATACCACACAACACATCACATCACAACACACCACCACGCACACGTCAAGATCACCAGATCTACACGCACATACAAACTCTCTTATACACACACGCGCGCACCGTCGTTTTGAGATCACCACTACTTTATAATCTCCCCTTCTCCCTATCTCTCCTGTGTGACCCTTCTGTCCGGCATTCACCATGATAGATCGCTAGCCACTACACATTCTTTATTTTCTCTCTTTGTTTCTTTCTGTGTTCCTTTCTGTGGAAGTGCGTAGGCTCGAAACGTTAAAGACTTTTTCACTTCCCGAATTTATAGTAATACATCTGTTTGTTGTCTACACCACCTGTCTTCGTCTTTCGTTTTTTTATGAATTCTCCCTATATGTGTGTGTGTGAGTGTGTATGTGTGTGTGTGTATAATGACTCAGTTTAAGGAAAACAGATAATATAATGAATATCCAATCTTTTATTAACGGTCATTTATGTTCTTTTTTTTTTCGCCTACGTCACGTTTCCGCATCTTTAAGGGCATTATGATGCTACAATCCATTAAAAATTCCTCGGGACATTTTGTCCGCTAATTTGATTTCTTCAAAATGGAAAAAATTTCCAACCGAAAATTTTGTTTGTTTGTTTTTTTAATTTATTTGTTTATTCAGCCGCATGGTGCTATCGTTCTAAAAATAGCTCAAACTAACTTTTTAACCCTACAGATCAAATGAAGGAATCAACTGCCATACATGTAGGTCATATTACTATTCATCACTTTTGAGTTCTTAAGATCAATTTACTGTAATTGATATTTGTAGCGTTGCCGTCCCTAGTTCATTTGATTTTACTATTCATAATACGCCCATGACCACTCCTATAGTTATTGTTCTTACCACTATTATTTATATCATTATTATTATTATATTAATTATTAATATAAGTAGGTATTTCTCAATTACTGTTCATATAATCTAATTTAATTTTACGGATATCCAATTAACTGGTTAGCAATATTTGCTCAATAATATTTATTATCAGGTATATTAAATTAACTTTAGTTTACATTTCTAACCAACCCTATACTCTAGTTTTATTTAATATTAATTATTATGCACTTATTTGTACCTATTATACATGTTTAGCTTGATGAACACAACTCATTACTCTTTCACGCCTATGGTTAATTAATATAAGTTTTAATGCGAGAATCTGGTAGATTTCTTCGATACATGTTCACATCTTTTATTCCCTCTGCTGTAAAGTTTTGACAGGTTAACTATTTCCCAGGTTAGTGTATTGTCCTAATTTTTATCTTTAATTGACCAAATTAGTTTACTTAACCACGTGCTGTTTTCTTATTTCTATCCTTAAATGTCTTTTTGTGATTAGCAATCCTTCTTTTTATATACTTTTTTTGTTGTTCCTATATAATAATATACCTGCCCATCTGATGTACCTTACATCTATATAATTGCTTTAGTTTGCATTTAGAATCGAGCGGACATCGCCTTTGCTTGGTGCAGTCACACATTTAACTTCTAGGAACACTTTCTATATCTTTAGTTGCCAGCCTATTATTATTATTGTTGTTATTATTATTATTATTATTATCATTATTATTATTATTATTATTATTAACATCTTTCAATTCCGTTTCCATTTCTTGCCGGGTGTTTTCCTGATACCTAGGACAGAGAAAAGTATTGTATACATTGGTAGGCCATTAAAATAAACACATCAGATTGTACATTTACAAATTTATGTGATAGAGAAAAAGTGGAAGACCGAAAGAAAAAGGGAAAAATAAACAAATAAACAAGTAAACGAATAAAATAAAGGGCAAAAAGGAAAGAAAATTCATAGTGACAATGCTCTTTTCAATACGTGTGACGTACCAGTTAAGACAATATTTTGCACTTCCTGCATGGATGGTAAGCCAAGAATCATTCTTAAATAGTTTTCAGTTCCTTTTTTTTATCATTCCAAGTGTTCCTACAATCACTGGTATTGTAATCATCTTGAGATGCCACATCTTTTCGATTTCGATTAGCAAATCTTATATTTTTCGAGCTTATCAAATTCTTTTGCCGAGATATTATAGCCACAGGGCATGCTCATGTCAATCAATAAACAGACTTTGTTGTTTTGGACTTTCACAACCCAATGTGCCGATACTGCAGCGTTGGGATAGAAATAGTGGACCGCCTAATCTCTGGATGTAAGGTTGTAGCACCTGTAGATAGTTCGGTCTCTATATACTGAAAAGTCCCAAAGAATAGTTACATTTTCTCACTCAGTTACAACCTCAGGGTAGTGTTTGCACTATCTGTCAGCAGTTTTGATTTTATAAAGCCGGCACATTATCTAATGTAGATATTGGCCAACTGTGTCCTGTCTTGATTTGTACTCTATTTGGGTCTATACTATTTTTCATCACATTGGTTCGATAGTTCTGGTTCAATAAGCTCTGATCTTGGACAGCCAAGATAAAACCTTCACTCACTGCCTTTTAGCCCTGAGCTCCGTAACTACTGATGGGTGTGCTTCTGGTCTACATCAGTTTGTTTCCTATGGACCACATATTTGCCATGCAGAGGTTTTTGTTCCCACCTATCAGCCAATTGTTCAAACGCATTTTGCTTTGCTATTGATTTAACCTTCTTTGCAATTACAGTTGCTGCACTTCCACCATGCTCTTCAACCTGGTTATGATGCATAAACTCACTTGAAATTTTTTCTCTCCTTCATAACAGAGTGAAGCTTCTTACGTCTTTCATGGCTTTCAATGAGCTTTAACATCCAGTCGTTAGATGTTTCATGATATTTTGCCAGTCCAACTGTGGTGGTTTTGTAGATTTCAAATTGGATCAAGCCTCGACCTCTTTGAGCTCTGAGTAGGTAAAGACGATCACTATCTGCCTTTTGGTGGTGCACCTTATTGCAAGTCAGTAGTTTACGGATTTTCCTGTCAATCTTCCCTATTTCGCTCATATTCCGGCTCAACACATTGAAACTATAAATAACAACCAGAACTGCTTAGGAATTTATAGCTAACACGTTGTTACGTGCATTTAACTCGGATTTTAGGACTGCTCGATCTCTCCTGTAACACTCCTTCCTGATCTTCTCTTTCATGCTTGCACGCTGAATGCCAGAGCCCTCATTTATTCCGAGGTATTTGTAGGTTTGTTCCTGCTCGAGTTCTTTTATGATTGTGTCAACACCCACCACCAGTGTATGTGAGGTTTTCAATTTCCCTCTCTGGAAAGTGGCTATGGCACACTTATCAAGACCAAATTCCATCCCGATGTCATCACTGAATACTTTCAAAGTACGCAGTAGTCCTTCAAGCTCATTAACGTTTTTGCCACAGGGTTTTAAGTCATCCATATAAAATAGACGACTTATTTTCTTGTTGCCAACTTTATATCCATACCCTATTCTGTTAGGTTCACTTGTAAGGGGTATTAGGGCTATGTAGTAAATTAAAGGTGTGAGTCACCTTGCAAAATACCGCAGTTAATATTAATATCTTTTGTGGTCACTACTCCATTAGAGTGATATAACTGGAGATTCGTATTCGACATTGATTTGTTGTGTTTCAGGAAGTTTGAAATCACAGGAGAAATTTCAAAGATGCCCAGATCATGAATACGGTATGCTGTCGAATGCCTTTTTATAATCAATCCATGCAGAACTGAGATTTTATTCTTGCTTCGGTATTTTGACAAAGGACTGTAATGTTTGATGTGTGTGTGTGTATGTTCTTTTAGTGAGAGAAAGAGAGAGAGAAAGAAAGAAAGAGAGATAAAGAGAGAAAGAAGGAGGAGAAAAGGAGAGGGAGAAAGGAAGAGAGAGAGAGAAAGAAAGAGCGAGAAGGAGAGGGAAAATAAACAGATAAAGAAATTCAGAGATGGTATCTGGTTTTAGTTTCACTTTGAGGACAAACAAAGAGACAGAATCTTGTGATGTAACATGGCAGAGAGACAGACAGAGAATATAGAGGGGGAGAGAGAATAGAGGAGACATAGAAAGAAAATCATAGAGAGATAGTGTCTGGTTTTAGTTTCAATTTGTTGGAGAAACAGACAGACAGAATCTCTCTCTTATATATATATATATATAGTAACAACAACAACAACAACAACAACAACAACAACAACAATAATAATGATAATAATAATAATAATAATAATAATAATAATAATAATAATAATGGTGGCAATGACGATGGTAATAATAATCATTTCTAATAAAGGCATAAGGCATCAGATTTTCGGGAGGAGGGATGAAAGACAAAGATTATCACGGCAAGATTTGAACTTAGGACTTAAAGAAATACCACAAGACATTTTGTCCAACTCTTTCGCTATCCTGCCAACCAATGGCAACAACGAACCAGTTAAATCTGTAAATGGTCAATTTAGCTTGCCCGGAGAAGCAGCCAAATCTTCCATATGTTTTAAAAAAAAGAAGGATAACTTGTATAATGTAATTTAGGATGTGCGAAAAACCGGCATGGAACGCTTTTGATCAGAGGTCTACCTTAATATATCAGGGCTAACTTCGGGCTAAGCAACAGGAATTGTAACAACGACGATGGCGGTGGTGGTGGTGGTGGTGGTGGTGGCGGCGGCGGCGGCGGTGGTGGTCTTGACGATGATTAATTTCTAACGAAACTAACATTGCTTAACAAAATAACTCCATTTTCAAGGAGTTAGCTACGAATAAACAGATATAAAAAAATAAAAAAATAAAAAAATAAATAAATAAATGAATAATTCAAAATAGAAAAATGTTTTTCGAAATCTTTTGATGTCTAATCTCAACCAATTAGTTGAAAGTAAAATATATGTCTGAATGATTTGTAATTCGACATAGCTTCCGGTATATACATTCGCGTAAAGTTTTTCTGCTCTCCATTACTATCATATGCTAACTTATCTTACTTATCCAACCAGTAATAAATTAAGTACACCTCTATATTTTACCCAGTTTGTTTGTTTGCTTGCTTGCTTACTTGCTACTTCAGTGACCACCCGATTATCTCCGAAACTACTAAACCTAAGAAGTTTACTTAATAATTGTGACCAGGTCAAAATAATTTTTTCACAGCTAAATATTATATAAAACTATCATAAACGAAAAACAAATGTTAATATAGTGAATTTGTGTATTATGTATTCGATGATGACTCTACCACACTGCAATTATTCAATATATTCTATTTTAACTTGTTTCAGTCATTCTACTGCGACCATGCTGGAGTACCACCTACAAGGGTTTAGTCGAACAAATACATATGGATATATTTTCTCTCCTTGTTTCTTTCTGTGTTCCTTTCTGTGGAAGAGCGTAAGCTCGAAACATTAAAGACTTTTTCACTTCCCGAGCGTTAAACTAATACGTCCGTTTGTTGTCTACACCACCGGTCTTCGTCTTTTTTTCGTGAATTCTCCCTATATATATATATATTATATATATATAATATATATATATATATATATATATATATAGGTAAACAGTAAAAATAATTACAGACATGGATAAGAACATGAAACACCACAGAGACGACACAAGAACCACAGGACGGGACATTCGAAGCCCTCAGTCATCAGTCAAGAACCAGATCATCTTAGCAATTTCGGCTGATTAATCTTGAGATTGCTCCGATATGGGCAGCCCGCCATGGGAAATCTAGCCAAGCGCATTAGATCGCATGGAAGAAAGCTTCGAATGTATACAACACGAGGACGGAAAACGAACGAAGTACACGAACAAAAATACAGAATACGTGACACCAATAAGAATACAAAAACGTAAAAACAATAACGGTAAAAATAAAAAACAGAACCAAAACCAGGACGTAGGACAAGGGTCTTTCGACAGGACGAGTTGAGTTTGGGGCTGGCTTATGAAGTTGTGCCTAATGGCCGCAGGGAGACGAACAAATACGTGTTGCTTCGGCGACTGCTGGAACGAAAAGAGCGCTCAACAGTGGCTAGCGGTCACGTGAGAACAAAAGACAGGAGAAAGGGACAGATGAAAAGAGAGAGAAGGTGGACGAGGGAGGAGAAGAAAGAGACAGATCGAGGGGGCTGGAGGTGAGAGAGATAGAGAAACGTAGAAGGGGGGGAATATATATATATATATATATATATACTTGCTTCAGTCATTGAACTAAGACCATGCTATTTTCAAGGGTATCAGTTAAAAAATCGCCTACAGTACTTATATTTAAATCCGATTTTTATTCTAGCAGTCTCTTTTGTCGAAATCACTTAGTGGGAATGTAAACAAACCAGCACCGGTTATCAAGGGGGACAAACACAGACAGAAAGGCACGTTGAGGCACGTACATAACAAATACCGACTAAAATAACTCACAAAGCTTAGGTCTGCCCGGGGCCATAGTAGAAGGCACTTAACTGACGGACTAAGAAATAAGACTGAACCCGGAACCACGTTGTTGCTAAAACGAGCTTCTTAACGACACAGCCATGCAGGCGTAGGTATGTGCGTGTATGTATGAGTGTGTGTGTGTATGTGTGTGTGCGTGTGTGTGTGTGTGTGTCTACGTTGTGTGTGTGTGGGTGTATGTGTGTGTCTACGTTGTGTGTGTGTCTACGTTGTGTGTGTGTGTGTGTGTGTGTGTGTGTTTATGTGTGTGTGTCTATATGAAGTGTTGACGTGTCTATATCTAGTTAGTGATGGTAGATAGTATATTTACCAATGCGATTATTCTTAGAATCAGCATATCAGCAGAGATAAACAATAAAATATTGGTTATCTCTGCCGACCAGTTTCCATCTAAGATCACTGAAAATGTCGTAACATGCCTGGAAGATATCTTATATATGCTTTCAACTGGAATTGAAAAATGGTAAATTTAATTTTTATTGTATTTTTCTTTCTTTCTTCTTTTTTGTTTTTGCTTCTTTATTTCATTT
>NC_043001.1:46513690-46516190 GCF_006345805.1 Octopus sinensis | reverse complement strand
CCCATCTCCCTATTTAGGCAAACGATAAGAAGTATGTTTGACCTTCAAAGTCTGTTAGACCTTCAAAGGCCGGAGAAAATTCAAAAGGTCAACTTATTACTTCAAGCTAGTGCCCCAGCATGGCCACAGTCCAATGACTGAAACAAGTAAAAAGATTTTTAGGAGATTAAAAAATGAGGGCGTTATAAAAATATTTCAAGAGATTTGGCTGTTATTTCTAGAATGTGGAGATACCTTCTAGGCTTAACTTCATGCGCTGGTTGAAAATCATTAAAAAAAGTTCTGGGATCGTTACATTCGACTAAAAATTCTTCAAGGTTGTTCCTCAGCATGGCCGCAGTCTAATAAGTATAACAAGTAAGAGGTGAAAAAAATGAAAAAGTAATTGAAAAATATAACCTTGGGGCCTCTATCCACTTTCACACTTTAACTATGGGGCTTTTGTCCGAGGGTCTTTTGTCTGTGGAACTTTTGTCCTGCACTCGAATGTATATATGTACATGGGTTTTTCTCTTTGTAATGCTTATCCCCTCAATGATATTTAATATCCAGGACACAGAGAAAAGTGCAGTTCATAAAACTAGTTTTCGAACTTTAAAGGCACCAAAACTACGATGAGAGAAGTTCCTTTTCCGTTAAGAGTTTTTAATTCATAAAGGGTGTTTTTCATATGTCAATCAATCAATCAATCACCTGTGGTTATCTGAATTAATCATACATACATACATACATACATACATACATACATACATACATACATACATACATACATACATACATACATGCATGCATGCATACATACATGCATACATGCATACATACATACATACATACATACATACATGCATACATGCATGCATACATACATACATACATACATACATACATACATACATACATACATACATACATACATACATACATACATGCATGCATACAAAAGTAGAGGTGCATGAAACAACGTTGAGTGAAGTATAGGTGTGCACAATCATATCTGATATGTTCGTAGACTTTCTGACATGGGAAAACTGTTCACTTCGGAAATAGACACTGAAGAAACTTCTCATAAACAAGATATATGAAAACACCTCACTGGACTCTTAAACACGTTATCGGGCCATAAAAGGTATGTGTTTCGGCATCATTATGCTTCATCAGTCGAGGACACCAAATCAATCGTTCTTAGATACAATCATATCTAAGAATGGTTGTTCTTAGATATAAAAACAGCAAATAGTACATTTGCTAATGTGCACAAAGCTTCATCAATGGTGGCGAACGAATCAACGTAAAATGAAGTATGTGTTCTTCAAAGACTGATGAAGTGCAATGATGCAGAAACGCATGCATCCCACGGCCTGATGACGTCATTCATAGTCCAATAACGTGTGTTTTCATACATAATGTCTATAAGAAAATGTTCTTCCGAAGTTACTTCCACAGCAAAAAGTCTCTTCCTACGTCCGAGTGGACACGAATGTGTTAAATATGATTGTACACAACTCCATGTGTATGTGTGTGTGTGTACATAGATCCATACATAGAAACACAGAAGCACACATACATATATATAAATATATATGGGCGTATATATTTGCCGACAGTTGTTTGTTTTGATATGAGTATATTGTTAAGGGTATGTATATATGTCTACGCATATACGTATGGGGGTGTGACTACCTGTCTACGTGCATATATACGAGAAGTGAATATCAATATGTGTGTGTATGTAAGAAAGGTGTAAGTGTGTGTATACATACATACATACATATATATATATATATATATATATATATATATATATATATATATACATACATACACACACACACACACCTATATATATATATATTATATATATATATATATATATCAATCCAAACAAGAACATGCAAGAAAAAATAACGCGAGGACGTGGTACAAGTACTGTGCTATTGGACGCTCAGGAAAGGAAAGAAAAGAAAGAGGATACACACACACACACACACACACACACACACACACTACGTCTAGTTATGCTGTTTGTTGTGAAGAATGGTTAATAGTCACAGTTTAACGGCTGAGTAAGTGTGTTTGATGGTAATAAAAGGCAATTGAAGTTGTGACTCTCACCGCTACTAGAACGCCCCCTATTGTAATAGGAAGCGTACAGAATAAAAAGCTTCCACACTTGAAAACTCCCACAAATCTCACTAAAGAGGCACTCACTAGTCAGTGTCGCAAATAATAATAATAATAATAATAATAATAATAATAATAATAATAATAATAATAATAATAATAATAATAATAATAATAATAAAGTTGTAATATCATTGTCAGTAAGAAAAGTAGAAGCAATGAATTGGTCTGTTCGCTGAAGCGGTCACAGAGAAAGATCTCCAACCCCTTTAACCGTTTTTGTTGTTCCCCTTCAACTATTTATACACACATACATACGCACGTACGATCATACAAACACATACACACACACATGCAATCACAGAAACAAAGATATGTA
>NC_043001.1:46498690-46501190 GCF_006345805.1 Octopus sinensis | reverse complement strand
GAAGTCTATAAAGCGAATTACAATTGATGAAGTATATGTTCCTAAATACAGCCTTAAAACTCATAATATACTCAGTCGAGTACACTTAATTGTATATACAGATGGAATAACTGTCTGCATATTGGTATGTAAGTAATTGTTCCTCTGATTTCGTAGTATACACGATTACATTTTTTTTCTTGTCCTGACCCATGTTTTATCATTTAAGTACTTGATTTACTTGAATCGTGAACTTATATGTATATATATAATATATATATATATATATATATAGCTCGTTAGCCACCTCACACATTTTTCTCTCTTGTTTGTTTCTGGGTTCCCTTTCTTTGGAAGAGCGTAGGCTCGAAACGTAAACGACATTTTCAATTCCCGAGCGTTATACTAATACATCTGTTTGTTTTCTACCACACCTGTCTTCGTCTTTTGTTTTTTTCGTGAAGTTCCCCTATATATATATATATATATATATATATATATATATATAGATATATTATATATATATATATATATATATTATAATATATATATATATATATAATATATATATACTATATATATATTATATATATATATAATATCTATATATATATATATTCTTATACATACATTATTAAATAGATTTCATAGCTGTTGAAATCTATTTAATCATTCATAGAAGCATCATCGCAATTTCATACCATCCATTTCATCGCTAGTTTACTGTAAGGTTGGTGTTGATGAAATTATGTGATTTCGCTGTGCGTTGTTTGGTTGACTTCTTTGCCAATTGTTGGTTTTAATAAAAACACAAAAATATATTTGGGGAAAAAAAGCCAGCCTACTAATGATGCCTTAGCAACGAAATCTTAAACAAACAAGGCTTTTCATCAAGTAATTCATGAGAGCTTCGTCATTATGAAAATTTCTTTCCCCTTTCATAACATGAATATAATGAGAACGGTTGTGAGGTGAGTGTCACATGCTTGGAAGCCATAATTGCGATAGGGATTTGGGAACATCTGAAAGAATACGTACAAGGGCGCATAGTTAAGGCTCTAAGACCTTCTGTATGCGCCTACACACATGTACATATGATTACATGCATACACATGGTTATATACAGATACGCGTACATGTGTACACGCATTTCCATGCATGTAGGTACGCATATATACGCGCACACGTCCATATGCATACATATGCAAGCGCATATACGTACATACGCATATCCAGAAATATACACACACGTCTATACAATTACAGGTCCCCGTGCATGCATACACATACGCGTAAATGCATATCCAACATACATACACAACACGCATACGCACACATACTTACACACACACACACACACACACACCATATAAATTATAGTATATATATATAATATTATATATATATATATATATATATATATATATTAATATATATATATATATATATATATATACCTATATATATATATAAGTTAATTCAACAAGAAAGCACAAAAAAAAAACAACAACGCGAGGACGTGGAAAAAAAAAGTATTATTGGACGCTCAGGAAAGAAGGAAAGAAGGATGGTTTAACGTTTCGAGTTGAGCTCTTCGTCGGAAACATGGGAGAAGGAAAGATCCAGAGAAGGGAAGACCGAGGGAAAAAAATCGCCAACGGTACACGCGAGGTCGCATACATATATTATATTATATTATATTTTATTAAGAGCAGTACAACACGTAAATGCCTCACGCTATGAAGGATTCTTAAAGTCAAAAGTACCATAATAAATATATAGTGTATCGGCAGCGAGGGAACGCAACTTAGAAATCGCCTCTTAAAAACCGATTCAGCCGCAAATCATATGATTTCAAAGTTAGTGTACATAATTCATTTTCTAATAGTCACCGCAGGCATAATCAAGTCATAAAAATGAACAAAATTCAGCATACCAGACGAACACTAAATGTATCCAAAACAGCGCATAGAAATGTTGAATTTTGTTCATTTTTATGTGTCTTGATTATGATTGCACTGACGATTAGAAAGTGGATTATGTACACGAACTTTGAAATCATATGATTTGCGGCTGAATCGGTTTTTAAGAGGTGACTTTCAAATTGCATTCCCTCGCTGTCAGTACACTGTGTATTTATTATGGTAGTTTTGACTTTAAGAGTCTCTCACAGCATGAGGCATTTACATGTAGTAATGCCTTAAATATAATAAATGTATTTAAAGGGAATAATTATAAATTTTTCCCTTATATGGTTTTCAAGCTGACTACTTAAAACTTTCTTATATAGATTTTATCCTATATTCAATTTCAAAATATGTGTGTGTGTGTGTGTGTGTGTGTGTGGTGTGTGTGTGTGTGTGAGTGTGTGCGTGTATTATATATAAAATCATTGATTAGAGAACAAACATCAAATATATATATATTGCATATATATTTTTTACCTTCTGTGCTTATATATATATATATATATATATATATATATATATATATATATATATATAATATATATATAATATAT
>NC_043001.1:46492033-46498590 GCF_006345805.1 Octopus sinensis | reverse complement strand
AAGAAGGATGGTTTAACGTTTCGAGTTGAGCTCTTCGTCGGAAACATGGGAGAAGGAAAGATCCAGAGAAGGGAAGACCGAGAAAAAAATCGCCAACGGTACACGCTGTGCATACATATATTATATTATATTAATTTTTATTAAGAGCAGTACAACAGTAAATGCCTCACGCTTATGAAGGATTCTTAAAGTCAAAAGTCCCATAATAAATTATAGTGTATCGGCACGAGGGAATGCAACTTAGAAATCGCTCTCTTAAAACCGATTCAGCCGCAATCATATGATTTCAAAGTTCGTGGTACATAATTCATTTTCTAATATTCACCGCAGGCATAATCAAGTCATAAAATGAACAAATTCAGCCATACCAGACGAACACTAATGTATCCACAAACAGCGCATAGAAATGTTGAATTTTGTTCATTTTTATGTGTCTTGATTATGATTGCACTGACGATTAGAAATGGATTATGTACACAACTTTGAAATCATATGATTTGCGGCTGATCGGTTTTTAAGAGTGACTTCCAAATTGCATTCCCTCGCTGTCAGTACACTGTGTATATTTATTATGGTATTTTGACTTTAAGAGTCTCTCAACAGCATGAGCATTTACATGTAGTAATGCCTTAAATATAATAAAAATGTAATTTAAAGGGAATAATTATAAATTTTTCCCTTTATATGGTTTTCAAGCTGACTACTTAAACTTTCTTATATAGATTTTATCCTATATTCAATTTCAAAATATGGTGTGTTGTGTGGTGTGTTGTGTGTGTGTTTGTGTGTGTGTGTGTGTGTTGTGAGTAGTGTGCGTGTACTTATATATAAAATCATTGATTAGAGAACAAACTCAAATATATATTATTGCAATATATATTTTTTTTACCTTCTGTGCTAATATATATATATATATATATGTGTGTGTGTGTGTGTGTGTGTTGAAGACCATGGTATTATAATATGTGTTGAAATGTGTAGAAGGGTGTTCTCTAATTAATGACTTCTTGTCTCTGTCTCAGTTTTCACTTGAGCACTTTTTTTGCAGTTTTATATATATATAACACTTGTTTCCATAAAACGAAAATTATTTCTTGTTATACATACATATATACATACATATATACATAATAATACATATATATATAATATATATATATATATATATATATATAATATATATATATATATCTGTGTGTGTGTGTGTGTATTTATACATACATACATACATATGTATGTATCTATGTATGTATATGTTTATACTCACACTATGTATATACGTATATACACATATGTTTGTATGTATATATATATAAATATATATATATATATATATATATATTATATATATATATATAGACATATATATATATGTATTGTATACACATATATGTAAAATAAACATACGTGTATGTTTTGTATGTATGTAAATAAGTTATGCATATATGTATAGCCATCTTTGGAATGTGTTTCGTAAAAGAATAACATAACCCGATGTTATGTTGAAAAATATGCTTGTCTAAATATTAGTTCTTTTGAGTAGAAACAAGGCCTTATGTCTTTTAGGTAAGGAAATAAATGGGATGTTTTCATTTTCGTGTTTCCTCGAAGGGTGGGACAGCAAAGAAAATGAAGTGATATAAGAGAACTTGTTTCAAGAACTGGAAGCAGGGTTTTAGGCATGGTTTTTGTTGTGCTTTAACCTCCCACCACCAAAATCACCACCACCACTACCAGGTTAAGTCTCATTTTGCAATGCTTTTCATCAAAGCATTCCATTCCAGCAAAAGCCCTTGCAGATTTAGACTCTTGTAGCGGAAACCTAGCATGGCTGCAGTCTGATTAGTGAAACTGGTCGAAGAATAAAAAAAATAGCAACACATCACATAGAGTGTATATCTAGAAGGTGGCGAAATGCTTAGCGGTATTTCGTCTGTCTTTGCGTTCTGAGTTCAAATTCCGCCGAGATCGAGTTTGCCTTTCATCCTTTCGGGGTCGATAAATTAAGTACCAGTTACGCACTGAGGTCGATGTATTCGACTTAATCCGTTTGTCTGTCCTTGTTTGTCCCCATACGTTTAGTTCCTTTTGGGCAATAAAGAAATAAGAAATAAGAATGTATTCTTGACGAATCATTCTGTTATTACTCAGAGTTTCTCGGTAGGAGCCATCTTCAACACGCAACAAATGTGCACACACACACACACCACACACACACACACAGAAAGATACACACATATATATATGTAAGTGTATGTGTGTGTGTTTGTGTGTCTCTGTGTCTGTGTTGACAGGTAACCTTCAACTTTTCTGTCCAATATGTTTTTAACCCAATATTTTACACGCTATTCTTTATAGCGCATCAACTGCTTCTGGTTTCACTAATGCAAACAGAAAAATAGATTATGCAGAAGTGGCTGTGTGGTAAGAAGCTTGCTTACCAACCACGTGGTTCCGGGTTCAGTCCCACTGCGTGGCACCTTTGGCAAGTGTTTCCTCTATAGCTTCGGGCTGACTAAAGCCTTCTGAGTGGATTTGGTAGACGGAAACTGAAAGAAGCCCGTCGTATGTGTGTGTGTGTGTGTGAGTGTGTGTGTGTGTGTTTGTTCATCTGTCCCCCCTACTATCGCTTGACAACCGATATTGGTGAGTTTACGTCCCCGTAACCTCGCGGCTCAGCAAAAAAGACCGATAGAATAAGTACTAGGCTTACAAAGAATAAGTCCTGGGGTCAATTTGTTCAACTAAATGCGGTACTCCAGCATAGCCGCAACCAGATGACCGAAACAAATAAAAGAGTATATATGTATGTGTGTGTGGTGTGTGTGTGTGTGTGTGTGTGTGTGTGTATACACAGAGTGCGATGGGTAAATTGTCGCCATTTTATATTTTTATTTCGCTTATGCGCATTGTTTGTTATTGATTTTGTTGACTACACAGTATGGTAGGGTCAGTTGGGCACCGTCTGTGTGAAAAACAGCACCATGATGCAATTCACTCTGCTACAAATTTTGAAACGATATGCTGCACTGCTTGGCATTCGCGCCAGGAACTCCAATACGAACATTTCAGGGAGTTTGGGTGTCAAAATGGGGACAATGCATTGGATTCGGCAAGAGTTGGATGAGTCTAATGGTGATTAAGAAAGTACGGCTGCACGAAAAACTCACTTTGATCATTCTGATACGAAAAGAGATCCAGGCCATGATTGACAACGATTTCTCCAAGTTAATCAGGTCCATCGCCAGGGATATGGGAGTGACTAAGTTTCTTATCAGGTAGGTAGTGCATGAAGACATTCGGTATTCCTCATACAAAATGAGAAAGGGCCACTTTTTATCCCAAGAGATCAAGGACAAGAGTTGAAGACAGCGCTAAGAAGCTTTTGAACAAACTCGAGCATTCCCTCCAACCGAACATGCTTTGCTTTTTCTCAGACGAGAAAAAATTCTACCAGGATCAGATGAACACACAGAACGACCGTTGGCTTGCCGTGTCCCCAAAACATGTACCTAGAATGATAAAAAGCAAACCTCCAATCAACATCATGGTATTTGGAGTGATCACTAGTGATGGCGACGTTATGCCTCGATTCATCTTCCCACACGGCCTCAAACTCAACACGGAGGCCTACATCAAGTACCTGGAGGAGGTAGTGCTGCCCTGGGTCAAGCGGGTGGCTAATGGAAGATTCTATGTCTGGCAACATGCCGCACAAGCAAGAGAACTCAGTCATGCCTGTTAGACAATTTCTGCGACTAGATCACACCTAACATCTGGCCACTAACTCCCCAGACTGCAACTCCCTTGATTATTATGTGTGGGGCGCAGTTGAGCGAGAGACCAACAAAACTCCTTGTAACATCAAAGATCAACTGAAAGAAAGGATTATGGCAGCATTCACCAACTTAAACAAGGAGAACGTGCAGAAGAACTACAGGAGATTCCGAAGTTGTCTGGAGGCCGTGGTTGAAGCCAATGGCGATTTTATTGAATAAATTTATTCGTTTGTATTTCAAGATACTTTTATGTAATTTTGGTAAATATATCTGTTAATGAGTTGTCAGTGTTATATATGTTTTATATATATATATTATATATATATATATATATATATATATATATATATATATATATATAATATATATATATATATATATATATATATATAATATATTTATATATATATACATGCATACATACGTTCGGAGGAACGTACATACATACAAACGTATATGTATATATATATATATATATATATTATATATAATATATATATATATATATATATATATTTATATGTATGTATATATATATATATATATATATATATATATACATACATATATATATATAATATATATATATATATATATATATATATGTATGTAGATATATATATATATATATATATATATATATATATATATACTACATACATACATACATACATACATACATACATACATACATACATACATACATACATACATATATATAAGTATGACTCCAGATTGAGTGTAAACAAACCATGCAACACACCATCATGTGTATGCAAGACAAAATGGCAGTCGACAAAACAAACACACACTAATGTATTCGTTTAATCTCTTCTTAAATTTGAACTTTTCCATAGACATTTGACAAGATTTAATAATGTGAGTTAATACTCAATCCGAAGGTGAAACCACATGGTAGCATCAAAACGATCTTAAACGACATCTCTGCATCAATAGTTGTTTGCCAAGATATTCAACTTTAAGTATTTAAATCCCTTTAATCTATTTTACCGCTGATCTCTTAGATTCGGTTTTCAAAAGTGTATTTACACTAATACATACTTTCAGTTTCCTAACTTGGTATTGAGTATTCTTGCGTTTGAAGGTGTGCTACTTATGTAGTAAGAAGCAGCAGTAGCAGCAGCAGCAACAGCAGCAGCAGCAACAGCAGCAGCAGCAACAGCAGCAGCAGCAACAGCAGCAGCAGCAACAGCAGCAACAGCAGCAGCAGCAACAGCAGCAGCAGCAGCAGCAGCAGCAGTAGTAGTAGCAGCAGCAGCAGCAGCAGCAGCAGCAGCAGCAGCAGCAGCAGTAGTAGTAGTAGTAGTGGTGGTGGTGGTGGTGGTAGTAGTAGTAGTAGTAGTAGTAGTAGTAGTAGTAGTAGTAGTAGTGTTGTCAGCAGCAGCAGTAATAGTAGTAGTAGTTGTAGTAGTAGTAGTAGTAGTAGTATACAATTATATTCATTAGTTGGTAACTAATCTTCACAATCTTGCTGCTCGGAGTTTAAGGCTGATTTGTATACGTTGTGTGTGTGTATGTCTGTGTGTGGCTGTCTATTACTCGGCATGTGCTTCTATGTACGTGTGTGTGCATGTGCATATATATGTGTGTGTGTGTGTGTGTGTGGATGGCGGCATGCGTGCGTGTTTATTTTAATATATATCTCTGTCTCAATATTTGAACAAGACATTGTTAGGAAGTAAAAACAAAAGAAAACATAATATAATTAAGGTAGTTTTTAAGGCAGTGAGCTGGCAGAATCGCTAGCAGGTCAGGCAATGTGCTTAACGACATTTCGTCTGTCTTTACGTTCTGAGTTCAAATTCCGCCGAGGTCGACTTCGCTTTTCATCATTTCGGGGACAAAAAATTAATTATCAGTTGCGTGCTGGGGTCGATCTAATTGACTGGCCCCCTCCACCAAAATTTCAGGCCTTATGCCTTGAGCAGAAAAGAATCGCTAGCAGGCCGGGCAAAATGCTTAATGGCATTTCGTCCGTCTTTGCGTTCTGAGTTCAAATTCCGCCGAGGTTGACTTTACCTATCATCCTTTCGGGGTCGATAAAGTAAGTACCAGTTGAGTACTCAAGTCGATGTAATCGACTTACCCCCTCCACAAAATTGCTGGCCTAGTGCCAAAATTTGATACCAATATAATTATAACAGATTCTGAGATGGGAACAAGGTTACAATTTTGGGGGATATGACTACTACTTTATTTTAATGATCCTGGAAAATAAAACACAAAGTTGACCTCGGCGGGATTTGAATCCAAAGCACAAAAGTCCAAATAAATGCCGTTGCTTTAATGATTCTATCAAGCAACCATCCTTATTGTTTTTAGCATAAGGCACAAAACCACCAAGTTGGGGATAGGAGTATAGTTAATTATTTCTACGTCAGTTGCCCTGTTTTTCTCCGTGGCTAAGAACCACACTGTATCTTATCGACCCTGTAGTGATGAAAGGTAAAGTTAACTTTAACAGGATTTGAACTTAGAACGTAAAGAGCCGGAGTAAATACCGCGCTGCAGTTTGCTTGACGGTCTAATTATTCGCCAATCCAATATAATTAGTTTATAATTATAATAATTGTTTCACCAATGTAATTTGTTGTTTGAAGGAAGATTTGATCAACTAACCCTCATCCTTGGTTTACAATCAAGTAAATATGCGAAGAACAGAGAAGAAAGAAAAAAAGGGGGGGGGGGGATAAAAAGGGAAGATAAAGAGACAAAAAGTAAAAAAGCAAAAAAAATACAAAAAGAAAAGAAGAGACA
>NC_043001.1:46484533-46489533 GCF_006345805.1 Octopus sinensis | reverse complement strand
TGATAACAGTTCTAGTGGAAACAGGCTTTCTAAAGTGGTTGCCCTTTGATGACAGAATCACTGCTGCGATACTCCAGGTAGTCCATTTAGAAGAACTGGTTACACTGCTGTTGTGCTCCGAGCTTTCACCGAGAAAATGTGTGGTCTAAGAATTGTCCTAATGTACGCATACTAGCCAACTGGTTTGTCAACTATATGGACATGTTTATGGGTTTACATTATGTACCTCGTACATGGAGACTCTCGCTACTTCGACAGATGACGGTTCAACAAGACACAGACGATGGCCTTCACTCTGTAGCCGCCTATGTACAGAATCAAAGCTGAAGACGTCCAGTAGCATCCACTACTTGTCCTCGTTGCCTCTTTCTCTACCACACCAGGACTTGTGAAGTGTTGTGTTAGTGTTGGTTGTTTTATTATTATAGTGGACATGGTTTGTGCAGAACTAGTCCCACCCTCTCGTCTTTTCAACCTGTATTGGTCCCGTGCAACAAGTAGCATACAAGAGGTCAGTACTTATCAGGATGCAGGATTTGTATGGAGTTACTTTACTTGGCTGAGCTGCTAAAGAACTGAAGGGCCTCACTTGTCCTGGATCCGTTGGGGTGTCTATGAGTAATCTTCTAGCGAAGGCAATTTCATGGTTTGCTAATGAACACATAGCTGGAACGCCGAGAGATGCTACTACTCAGAATATGACCTTAAACTGTAACTTGTCATAAGGACCCTAGTTCAGGAGTTCCAGTATTCTGAGGAGTGCGGAACCCCCTTTTAGCCACTATTGTTCCCTGTTTTTTCTGACCCGAAGAAGTAGTACCTGTCAGGTTCCAGCTGTGGTGGGAGATGAACTCAACGTTCCTCATTGGATGTAATAATGTGGCCAATATTACGTCGGAAGCTTAAAGCGGCGAGCTGGCAGCATCGTTAGCCCGCCGAGCGAAATGCTTAGCGAAATTCTTTACGTTTTTAGTTCATGTTCGGTCGAGGTCGACTTTACCTTTCACCCTTTGCGGATCGATAAAAAAAAGTGCTGGGGTCAATGTAATTGACTTAACCCCTCCTCTAAACTTGCTGGCCTTCTGCCAAAATTTGAAACCAATACATGACATTTCTAAGGCGGAGAGATGGCAGAATCGTTAGCATGCCGGACAAATTGTTTAGCGATTTCATCCGTCTTGACGTTCTGAGTTCATATTCGGCCAAGGTCGACTTTGCCTTTCATCCTTTCGGGGTCGATAAAATAAGTACCAGTTGAGCACTGGTTTCGATGTAATCGCCTTACCCTCTCCCCCGAACTTGTTGGTCTTCGGCCAAAATTTGAAACCAATATTACGTTGGAAGTACAATACGGAAAACGAAGATTCACGTTATGGAACACATCCATACAAATACATCTGTTAGAAAACATTTGCCTCAAACTTGAGGTTTTTAACTAAGTTTCCAGCACTCGAATACTTTATAGACATAATCTACCAGCCGAATAGTGAAAGAAAAAATACAAGACTTCTCTAAAATTCAACTAATAGCTTTGCAGCGATGTTATTTCAGTTCCAGCGATGGCGTTTTTTCTTTTTGTTAGACGCCAGCCCCTTTATAGAAAAAATTCAAATAATTAAGAAATAATGATAACATCCATAGATGGTAGAATCATGCGTGTATTGACAATAATGACCTGATAAATGGAAATAAAATCTAATTGAATAAACTGATAAACGAAACACGACTATATAATTAAATAAGTAGACCATATCCATCAGATTTATATACACTCTGTAGATAAACACATCATATATACACGTTTGCGATATACACAGTATTATATCAATATAGCGATCTTGCCTTTGTCCATCAATTTCTGCGCGTATCGCTGTAGTTGTATGTATGTATGTATGAGATTATAACAATGTGTTTGTGTGTATATATTTTCATGTGTGGTATTGCTCTTTTGTTTGTTTAAAAGTTCATGTGTGAGTTTGTGAACGAGTGTTTGTTTCCTACACGTGTGCGAATGTGTGTGTATGTGTGTATATGTGTGTGTGTATGTGTGTGTGTGTGCGTGTTTGTGTGTGTGTGTGTGTGCGGGGTTCGTTTAAATGTTTCGTTATAATTCATGTATTTGAATATATATATGTATATATATGTACACACACACGTATATACATAGATAAAAAATTATATATATATATATATATGAACACACACACACATACGTGTGTATGCCTATTTCGTGTAAGTTTGAGAGCGCACGTGTGTGTGTGTATGTTATTGTATGTCCGCGTGTGCATTTTCGTGTCTGCACACCATGCTGTATATATTTTCCTTAATATAATTATAGGAAACTCAATTATGTTTATGAAAACTTAATAAATTAATTGAAATAATGTTTTTGTTGTTGTTGTTGTTGTCGTCGTCGTTGTAGTTGCCTATGTTATGGTTGTTGTTAATAGGGGCGGAAGGGGTGGTAATGATTGTAATGGTGAAGGTGGTAGGTGATTGTGGCGGTACCAGTGGTGATGGTGGTAGTTGATATTAGTTTGTATTTAGGTGTGGTGGTTTTATATCCTTTGTTCAGCCCTGATGTAACAGAAATTCTATCAAAGTCACTTTCGCCGTAGCCATCTTGGTTTTTTTTTTTTTTTTTCAGTATTTTCAAGTACATTGTATCTAAGACTCCAAATTCATTTCAGCCCTTTCCTCAAGAGAGTAGATAGAGCGTTGGTCCTTGAATGGTGCGCCACAAGATGTATCTACATATACAGTGGTTTTTTTTAAAAAATATGATTTAAGGCAGGCATGGGGAACTTTTTTCGAAAAGCGAGCCGCATGAAACATGGCCATCATCGAGCGAGCCGCACCAATAAAAAGATTCACGGTAATTTTTCGTTTAGGCGTGCCATTCAGAAAGTTCCGTGGGCCGCAGTTTGTCCATGACTGATTTAAGGCTTTGTGTATGTGTGTAAACAATGGTCCTATAGCTCGTGTAAAAAACAAAACTGACCGTATTTCCTCGTTCAGGTTGCTATTCGCTATTTTTTTCTAGAATACATCTAGAAATTTTTACCATGCGTCCTAAAGGACGAATGTTACATATTTCATAAGCTAATTTTAACTCCCGAAAAGAGTTATCTATACTAGACAGTAACTTGAACTGTATATGATCTCTGAATGAAGCGTATAAATTATGTTTAGCTAAGATAACTTATGAAAGGGATAAAAAAATATACGTAACGGTAAAAGTTTATAGGCAGACGACACTAGACGATCCAACTGACTAGCAGTAATTTGCATATTATGTATGAATTTTGGGTTTTGGAGGAAGAATGGAGGTCCATTTTCCTCAAATAACACTGATATTAACAGAAATTATCAAATAACAAAAGAAGTAACAGGAGGTATGTCATAAAAGTTATCTACTAAATCTCACTGATAATAAGTCCATTGTAACCAAACACTTTCCCCATATCCTATTTGTGCTCTGATGTTCTGTAATGAAACTCGATGCGTTAGTATCGGCAATATCAGGCAACTGTGACAATTAGCTCCATCTTTGACAAAAGGCAAAATTTCAAGTGTAACTTTTGTTCACGTCTATCCATAGATAAAAGTTGGTCACGGAGTTCTCATGGCATTCCTTATAAAACTATTGTAAAGAATGAATTCAGAGACGAAAATGGAAATAGTCCTAATATTTTAACAAGACAATTACAATCAGTGGACGTATTCATCGACAAGCTTTTTAAGGATTTATAAAAGGAGACGGGAGTCACTTGTTGAAGGTCTTACATATGACCTGACCCCCAACAGGTCGTTTGAAAAGCTAACGATTGATGAGGTGTAAGAATGGACCTTAAAATCATAGAATACAGCAAAGACAGAAATAACAGGAAAATCTTTTTAAAAATATATAGCATCAAAAATATGTTCGAAGACATAACCCTGATAATAACAATGATATTAACTTCAATGAATTTTCTGAATTTAATAATATTGATAACTGTTGTAAGCATTCAGTATATGAAAATTAAAATGTCTTGCCTCTGTGATTCTTTGTTTTTCCTCTGTCGGTTTAAATCTACGTTTAATCTTATAAACATTTTAAGACGCTCCAAGGCAAGAATCTTTTAGTTGGTCAAAAACCGTTTTGACGAAAGAAAAAAAAATTTTTTTTATTTCTCAGACATGGCAATCTGTTCGAGTCGTTCAGTTCACTATAACAACTTCAGAAGAGATGTTCAAATATTAAATTCAATGAATTTGAAAAGATCGTAAAAGTATATTTTTTTAAAAATCAATGAAAAACAAAAACTGCAATAACCGATTTGCTGTACCATCACATCAATTTGTTGGGAGAGTGCAATGCTCAATAAGACCTGAACTTGCGGTTCACCAGCATGAATGATCTTCACAAAATTGTGTTTTTTTTTTATTATTTGAAACACGGTATTATTATTATTATAGACGGACCGCAGTTGCCATATGCACTCTGATTCCAAACATATGAGCGCAATGTTTCGGCAGCAATTCGCCGACCTCTTTTCGGGGAGTGACATTTTTGAGACAGCGGGCTTTGAGGCTTACCTCGGGGGTATGCCGCGCCTATCGGACAAGGATATCGAGTGCTGCGAGAAGCCGATTTCAGTGGAGGAAATACAATATGTACTGGGTCGCTGTGTGGAGCGCAAATCACCAGGATTGGTCTGCCCTATGAACTATATGCTCACATGTCGGACTTCTTTGTACCGGTTTTAGCAGCTGTCCACTGCTCTTGGCAACAGACGGGAATCATTTCCAGTCGTATGAGTCGAGGAGTGGCGACACTGCTGAGAAAGGATCCGAACAAAGGGGATGTGATTGAAAACTTCAAGCCCATAACTCTACTCAACACCGAGTTAAATATTTTAACTAAGCGGTCCACCTCATGCGATACATAACAGAACGGATCGGGAATAGATCGGGATTTGGATGGGCTCTGGTCAATTTGGACCAGTCCGAAGCTA
>NC_043001.1:46459533-46479533 GCF_006345805.1 Octopus sinensis | reverse complement strand
GTCTGAATCAATGACACAGGCGTGAGAATCGAGCCTATTTGTGTATTTTCAAAGTTCCAGGGTCTTGTGTTATCGAAAGAACATAAATTTCCCTGGCTGATATGTGGAGTGAGATTAGGTATTATATATATCGGGCTTAAAACAGAGGACGGGACTAGGAAACAAGATGTTCTATTGCATCACACGCCTGACATATGCTAACCCCACCGTATATAAAAATAAAGAGTTATCGTGAAAAACACAGGAAACGATGTTGATCTCTTGTTACGTTTGTTGCGCGATTTGGGTCACAAAGTGACCTCAAACGATATATGGCTGGCTGGATGCGGTTTTCATCTCTATGGTCTTACAAATCCTGATGTGTTCTCTGAGATGGTATCGAGTACACTAATCACGATGCGCATGACACTCATTCTTGAAGGGTTTTTTTAATGCACTCCATTTCAAATCCAGGACCTGGCAATATTCGGTTTTCTCCTTTTGTCTCCATAATGTTCTGCTCTGCAATAAAGAAGGATCAAAAGAGAAAGCTCCTTTCAGAGTCATATGAATTCATAAGGCCGAATATCCGGTTTCTATGGCATATATATTCCTCCCATGGATGGGATGCCGTTATTTTCGCCGAGTGGACTGGATGAATGTGAAATGAAGTGTTTAGCTCAAGAACACAAGGCATTGCTTGGTCTAGGAATCGAAACCACAATCTTACAATCATGAGTCCTACACCCTACCCACTAAGCCACACGACTCCACCGCTCTACAAGTATTGCTATGTAAATGAAGATCCCTTCTTCGGTATCTTTTCGTAGGCGAGTGATATCTGACCGATTGTATTGCAGCTTCTTATCTGTGTAGATTGTCATGACTCACGCCGTTTTCACTTTATCATTCTCTGCGACTGGCAAGGGTTGATGTTCGTGTTACTTGTGTTGGTGATGTACCAACTGTACATCTTCCAGTGTCCCCACAGAACAATTTTATCATCGCACATTTTTTTTTTACTCCTAGACCAATTTTGAACATTCACTTATGTCTGATTGTTTCAGAGGTTTAAAGAGGTTTAAAGCTCGATCATTTTCATCCAGTCAGGAAACAGGATTTGGAAGCTGTCATATTGTTCGTGACAAAATAGCACATGTTGTCAATATTTGTAAACAACACATGTTATATCTCCGGTAATTTTCTTTTATGTAAATAAATTTTTATGTTAATTTAAAAGAGAAAAACATGAATGTGTCTATGACTTACGATTGACAAAAATTATACCAAAATTTTCAAACTTTAATTACTAATAACTCTTTATTTATTGATTTATGGGGAAAATTACTTTCACTTCATTAATTAGCCTAGAAAAGTAGCAACCAAACAGAAAAGATCCCCCCACCCCCCAAAATAGTCACGAAAATGTATGAGTACTAAAAAAATTCGCTGAGTACTATTATATCATTTGTAGTAAATTATAGATCTATTTATTATAATTAGCTGGACCCGTGAAAAATTCACGGAAAATATAAGAAATGTAAGCATTTTCAGGATGTTGACGACAAAATGTGCAGCCACTCACAAAATGACAGCTTCTAAATCCTGTTTCCTGACTGGGTGAAAATGATCAAACTTTAAACCTCTATAACTTTTTAAAAACATTTTTCTTGAAGAAATTAGATAACGCCAGCCATTCAGTTTGGGCAAGTGTATTATTGTGCCAACGTCGGAGTAACCAGTGAACATCGAAGGATCAACACCAAGAAGGTAGAAATATTTACATACATTTATTCGTTTGCCCGACAGGTAGTTAGCGGACGAAGAAGTTGCTGTCTGCCAGTAAAGAAGGAGAGAGAGAGAGTAAGGAATGCACTGTGCTGACTAGAAAGGAAGAAGGATAAAGGTGGCTCTGCTCTGATTGGCTGTGTGCATATGAGTTCATTACTGGGGTCCGGAACTCTCGTGGGAAAGAAAATTTCGCGAGCCGGACCAGTATCTCTGAGCCTGCCGGGTGCAACACTGTCACCATCAAGGGCTTCAACTTCATTACCACCGTTATTCACAATATTTTCCTTTTTTCATTGTCACTCATATGAGGTAGCGATTACCTGTGTTTTTATTGTGACACCATCACTAGATGTATCATCGATCATGGGGAGACTCTAACCGCTTCCTTTCATTATTATTATCTTCACTGATATTATTATTTTCATTTTTTTACTATTTTTCATTGCTAATATTTCCTCTGATTCGACATGAGTTTTGGCTAATTGTCATTAACACTTCCGTGTTAGTACTAGGCTCCGGGTTTTAAAAATATTAGCGTAGACAATTTGAGAGAGCACCGCTTCTATAATTATAAACAAATAAATGTAGTCAAACGAGACAAAGAAACAAACAAAAGACTAATATCCACCCCTGTTTTTTCCGTGGGGGGTATATATTTGTTTAATGCCGTGGGTGGAGGGTATATATATTTATATATACGAGAGGTATATGAAAAGTCTTGAGCCTCAAAAAGAAACATGGTACAAGAGTTCTGATGATTTATTTTTCAATATACTCCCCCTCGATGGCTGGACATTTTCTCCAGCGGTGTTGAAGCGCCATTATCCTGGCGTAGAAGAACTCTTTTGTTTGAGACTCCAAGAAACTTCCTACAGCGTCTATGACGTCATTGTCACTTGCAAAATGGCGACCAGCCAGGGCTTTTTTCATTTTGGGGAATAGATGAAAGTCAGACGGAGCTAAGTCTGGCGAATAAGACGGATGGGGAACAAGTTCGTATCCACAATCACGAATTATTGCCATGGAGACCACTGACTCGTGGGATGAAGCATTGTCGTGATGGAAAAGGACTCCTCTAGTGAGCATTCCCGGCCTTTTTTCTTTGATTGCTTCGCGGAGGTGTTTCGGCCCTGTCACGATATGGCCCTTTTCAATGTAATCGATCAGCAAGACACCTTGAGAATTCAAAATAACGGACGCCATGATCTTGCCAGCTGAAGGAATGACCCTGGCCTTCTTTGGGGTAGATGTGTGCTTCCACTGCTTTGATTGTTCTTTGGTTTTAGGCTGGTAGTGATGATCCCATCTTTCGTCCATAGTAATGAAACGAGAAGGAAAATTCTTTTCATCGGCTTCAAACAGTTCCAGATTGCTCGTGGACAAAGTGCACCTGGTGCGTTTCTGTTCAGAAATCAAAAGGCAGGGGACCCACCTTGCGGAAACCTTTGAGAACCCAAGTTCTTTTGTCACATTGTTGTCTGCTCTTTCAATTGAGATGCCCAGTCTCTCAGCCTTCTGATGATATGATATTCGGCGATCTTACGTTATCATACCAAGAGCAAGGTCAAGGTTGTCTTTGGTGGTTGCAGTTGGAGGTCTCTCTGGTCTGGGGTCATCTTCTACATTCTTCCTGCCACACTATTTCGTCTCCCTGCTTAGCTGTATTTTCTCTGCCTTTCCGTTCTGAATTCAAATTCCGCCGAGGTCGACTTTGCTTTCATCCTTTTGGGGTCGTTAAATTAAGTACCAGTTGCGTACTGTGGTCGATTTAATAGACTGCCCCCCTCGCCCAAAATTTCGGGCCCTGTGCCTAGAGTACAAAAGAATAGTTAGCACGCCGGAAAAATGCTTCTGAGTTCAAATTCCACCGAGGTTGACTTTATCTTTCATCCTTTCGAGGTCAATGAAATACGTACCAGTTGAGCAGTGGGATCGATATAATTGACTGCCTCCTCCCCCAAAATTTCAGGCCTGGTGCCTATAGTAGAAAGGATTATTATTATTATTTTCGGCAAAATACATATGCTTCAGAACCACACCCCAACCAATAGTATTCTTTTTAACAGCTGATAACAACACCACTAGCAATAACACCACAATCAAACGCGTTTCACCAAACTGAGGAATAAGAAATAAGTCTAAATCAAGCAATGGGCAAAATTCTATCCCTGTTTGGTTCACTCATGTGCCCTCCAATGGGCATGAATTACTTATCAATAAAAATGATATGCCTGGCATAGCTATGTAACAAAGGAAGATGCATCCATACCCCAGAGTGTAAAAAGATAAAAGATAATTGCAAGCAAACATGTATTATACTTAGAAGAATAGCTTAATTCTTCTCAACGAATGTTGTAATTCTTCGCTCTGAAATGTTAGTAACTGGAATATTTTACGCCCCACTAGTTCTTCATATCCTTCCTGAAACCAGTTCCAAGATTCTTCCGTAGCCTTTTTGTAGAATTAATGCCAGTCTTGATTCAATTCAAGAGTCCATTTGAGGGAACATGGCTGCTATTTTTAGCATATCAAGCGATTCATCATTGTAAATGAAGGTCGTGGTGTGGTGGTGTGATGGTGTAGTGTTGGTTCCTGGGTCGTTGCGATGGCAGTGACAGTGGTGGCCTTTGTTGTGAATATGGTGGTAGCAGCGGTACAGTAGCGATAATAGTAGCGGCTGCGGTGGAGTGGTAGAGGTAATGGTGAAGGATTAGCTGTGGTGACTGTGGTTGTGCTTGTGGTGGTGGTGGTGGTGGTGGTGGTGGTGGCTGTGGTGGGAAATGTAGGTGAGAAAGTAGTTCTGTCTGATGGAAAAGTATTAAGTAAAGAGCTTTGTACGGGCGGTAGTGGCGGGGTGGGCCCGACGTGGATTTATTTAATGATGAATAGGGAATTAAGTGAAATACACTTTCGGTCGGTCGCTCGTGCACACACACACACACACCACACACACATACACACATACACAAATATACGCGTATACGCATAACATTGCAGCGAACAATAATTATATCGACTACTTAGCGCGGCACAAGACCACATTTTAAATTAATTGCTAAAACGATTTCCACAGACTCAATTTCTCAAGAAATCATTTCTTTTAAACGATACCTGAAGTAAAAATAGTAAAATGACTGTAAGCCTACATGATGTAGTAAGCTAAGAAATGCTAATGAATTAAAGTTATAACCTTTATGGTGAGAGTGATCATTATCTAAATATTTAATTTTGGGGTGAAAAAAAGTGGCAGAGGATATAATCCTAAAATTTCTATTAAAATTAAGTATGGAATGAAGTGGAGCGCAAGTCTGATCTTTAGCAGTATGGTGACAACTCGAGACATGTTTCATTCTTTTTTGTGAAGCATAATCCATCTTGACTTTCCAAAGATCGGTTCTTTTCTATTAATCAGACATAAAATTTCGATGATGCCATGGAAGTGATATTGGGAATGTGGTGGGTCTGATATTCAAATCTTTCTCCTTGACATAAACTGCAGAAACCACCCTCACTACTTCTTCTTCTTCTTCTCTTCTTCTTCTTCTTCTTCTTCTTCTTCTTCTTCTTCTTCTTCTTCTTCTTCTCCTCCTCCTCCTTCTCCTCCTTCTTCTTCTTCTTCTTCTTCTTCTTCTTCTTCTTCTTCTTCTTCTTCTCCCTCCTCCTCCTTCTCCATCCTCCTCCTTCTTCCTTTTCTCCCTCCCCTTCTTCTTCTTCTTCTTCTTCCTCTTCTTCTTCTTCTTCTTCTTCTTCCTCTTCTTCTTCTTCTTCTTCTTCCTCCTCTTCATCTTCCCCCTCTTCTCCCTTCCCTTCTTCATCTTCCTCTTCTTGTTCCTCTTCTTGTTCCTCTTCTTCATCTTCCTCCTCTTCATCTTCCTCCACTTCATCTTCCTACTCTTCTTCTTCTTCTTCTTCACCTTCCTCTTCTTCATCTTCCTCCTCTTCATCTTCCTACTCTTCTTCTTCCTCCTCTTCTCCTTCTTCTTCTTCCTCCTCTTCATCTTCCTCCTCTTCTTCATCCTCTTCTTCCTCCTCTTCTCCCTCTTCTTCTTCTCCCTCTTCTTCTTCTTCCTCGTCCTCCCCATCTTCCTCTTCTTCTTCCTTTTCTTCTCCCTCCTTCCTTCTCTTCTTCCCCTCTTCTCTTCTTTTTCCTCCTCTTCTTCTTCCTCCTCTTCTTCTTCCCCTCTTCTTCCCCTCTTCTTCCTCCTCCTCCTCTTCTTCTTCCTCTTCTTCTTCTTCTTCTTCTTCTTCTTCTTCTTCTTCTCTCCCGCTCCTTTTCCCTCCCCCATCATCAGCAACTTGAGGTTAGCCCTAATTTAGTTGACTTATAATTAAAAGTGTATCAGTGTAATTTCATATTTGTGTTTACGTAGCTCTTCCTTGTCCAATGCGTTATTTTCCTTTTAAAACAATAGCATGTGGCTTGAGGGAGAGTTGACTGCTTTTCCATGCTAGCCAAGCAACTTCATGCAAGAACCCGTTTTAAGAGATAAAATAGCCCCAACCCTAAAATTGAATCAATTGTTTTTTGCTATTGACAACTCGCCATAGTGGATAACATTTAATATTATATTAGAACTGTAAGGTGGCGAGCTGGCAGAATCGTTAGCACGCCGGGCAAAATGCTTAGCGGCATTTCGTCCGTCTTTACATTCTGAATTCAAATTCCACCGAGGTCGACTTTCCCTTTCATTCTGTCGGGGTCGATAAATTAAGTACCAGTCGAGCACTGGGGTCGATCTAATCAATTTGTCTCTTTCCCTAAAATTTCAGTCCAGGTGTCTATAGTAGAAAGGTTTATTATTATTTTTGCTGTTGAGGCAGTGAGTTGCTAGAACCCTGGGCAAAATACTTATCAGCATTTTGTCCGTTTTTATGCTCTGAGTTTAAATTCAGCTTAGGCCGAAATTGCTTTTCATCCTTATGAAGTTGATGAAACAAGTACCAGTTCAGGACTGGCGCTAATGTAATTGTCTTATCCCCTTCCCCCAAACTTGCTGCCCTAGTGCCCAGATTTGAAACCATAATTATGTTAGAACTGGTAGGGTGACGGTTAAAAGTCCTGACACTATTTAGTTGCGTACTTCTGCTTTCTGAGTTCAAATTTCGTTTCCGGGTGTGGAAGCGACAAAATAAGTACTAATTATTGTCGTTTTATCCCTGGTCATTCCATCTGTCGCTTTGAACAACATTGACAGTCGGTCGGTGATAGGAACATGACTACGTAGTAAAATAATTCTGCACGTTCGATGTTGGTTTCATCCTTACTAGGCAAAATCTTCACCAGTTTGAATGAAGTTTCCCGTTTGAACAAACCGCACTGGCACGAACACACATTCACACATGCACATACAGAGTATATCGAAGCGTGTGTCTTGAGATGATGGTGGGAAAAAGAAACAATGATGGGGAATAGATAACTTTCATTTTAGGTCTGAGTCGTCAATCTTCGCTTCGCATTGGAGGTTATATGCATAGTAAGATGAAAACATGCTTTTCGTAATACAATACTGTTTACTAAATCTTAAGGGATATGGTAATAATCTATTTTTGTGGGGAATTTTATAGAGTATGTACTATTCTCCTCTCACAAGGCGGTGAGCTGGCAGAAGCTGTATTTCGTCTGCCGATACGTTCTGAGTTCAAATTCCGCCGAGGTTGACTTTGCCTTTCATCCTTTCAGGGTCGATTAAATAAGTACCAATTACGCATTGGGGTCGATATAATCGACTTATTCCCTTTGTCTATTTATCTGTCCTTGTTTGTCCCATCTGTGTGTAGCCTCTTGTGGGCAGTAAAGAAATAAGAAACGTTAGTACGCCGGGCGAAATGTTTAGCAGTATTTCGTCTATCGCTACGTTCTGAGTTCAAATTCCTCCAAGGTCGACTTTGCCTTTCACCCTATCGGGGTCGATTAAATAAGTACCAGTTACGCACTGGGGCCGATATAATCGACTTAATCCGTTTGTCTGTTCTTGTTTGTCCTCTCTGTGTTTAGCCCCTTGTGGGTAGTAAAGAAATAGGTATTTTGTCTGTCTTATGTTCTGAGTTCAAATTCGGCTGAGGTCGACTTTGCCTTTCATACTTTCGGGGATCGATAAATTAAGTACCAGTTGTGTACTGGGGTCGATCTAATCTATTGGCCCTCTCCCTCAAAATTTCGAGCCTTGTGCCTAGAACAGAAAAGAATATTCTCCTCTCGTATTTTTCCATATAATTTTGTTTTTGGTGTATGATATGGATGTTTTGCAATAACTCTTAGTTGTAAGTGCACGGTGCGCCTATTATTTTGTTCTCTATTGTGGACAAGCAGAATACCGAAAACGTAGGTCCTAAAAGGAAACCTATTTTCATTCCATCATTTTATTGAAATTACGTTGTGGGCTGCGGAAGGGCACTTCAGTTGCGAACATCATAAGATCTTTTGTTTGTTTTTTTCAATAAGTTTGCTGATATCGCGTGTAGCCTTATTTTTGTGTGTTTATAACTATTTTCTGCAATGATTTCTATCGTTTCCACCGCTGTGACGTTAGTGAAACATTCTACATCTAATGTGGACATGGTGTCTATTGTATTGGTTTCTTCTAAAATCTGTAAAAATCCCTCCGATGACCTTATACTGTATTTCTCTGGTATTCTTTGTACTACTATACTATATACTGTATTCTTTGATAATGCTGTCTATTTGTTTGGTGATTAAATGTGTAGGCATATCATGGTTCTGTGGGGTTTGTTTTGTTTGTATATTTGCACTATGCCGTTTGTGTGTGTGTGCGTGCGTGTATGTGTGTGTGTGTGTGTACGTGTGTGTGTGTGTGTGTCTGTGTGTGTGTGTGTTGTGTGTGTGTGTGTGTGTGTGTGTGTGTGTGTGTGTGTGTGTGTGTGTGTGTGTGTGTGTGTGTGTTGGGAAGAATTCGCCTTCAATGCAAGGAAATAAGGTGACTCTATTTGTGCAATCATCGCAGTAGCTAATATTTTTTTTAAAATTTCGCTTTTAGTTCTTATCTTTAATCATCGTTGTGAATTTGTTTTTGTCTCTGAGTAAATTATTAATTTTTGTATTGTAATTGTCTCTATCCATGATTACAAACATATTACTTTTGTCACTTCTACAAATATTTATGTCGTCGTTATTTCGTGAGGCGTTAGTAAGAGATTTATTTTTACTTAGTACTTGTTTGTTATTTTAAAGGATTCTATTTTCATTACATTCAGCAAACATTAGGCATTCAATTTTGTCGTCAATGTTTGTGATGTTTATATCCTTTGGGATTTTTTCATATTTTGACACAGTAATGTGATCTCAACTTCTGTCTTGTATTGATCGCATTTAGGTTATATGTAGAAGATGAAACCAAGGCTGAGGCGTGCGTTTTGGCTAATGCTGAGTGTATGTATTGATAAATTGGTAAACTTATCTTCTTGTGTAGGTAGAGCAATATTTCATTTGTAAAGTTTGATTAGCTTCTTTGTTTTGGGGTCTAATGCGCTTAGAGGATTCTGTATTTTATTGAGGGTGGTTTCTACGAGGGTGAGTCAAAAAGTAATGCCATTTTGTTTAGGACAGGTATAATTACCAACACAGGAACATGTTTCATACATCAAAATGAAGCTGGTCCTCTGTGGATCACATCCCTACTTTTCAACATAGTCACCGTTTCTCTCAATAGCAATGTTCCACCTTCGAATGAAAGCACGTATCCCTGCCCCGTAATTTTCTGCTGACTGTTCTTTGAGCCACTTCTTCACTGCAGTTTTCACTTCCTCGTCATTGGAATAACGTTTGCCTCTCAAATCCTCTTTCGTGGTGCCGAAGAGATCATAGTCTGGAGGCGCTAAATCTGGTGAGTGTGGAGGTAGTGAAGAAGTTGCTCAAAGAACAGTCAACAGAATTTAATGGGGCAGGGATACATGCTCTCATTCGAAGGTAGAACATTGCTATTGAGAGAAACGGTGACTATGTTGAGAAGTAGGGATGTGATCCACAGAGGACCAGCTTCTTTGTGATGTATGATACATGTTCCTGTGTTGGTAATTATACCTGTCCTAAACAAAATGGCATTACTTTTTGACTCACCCTCGTATATTGTTCAAATTTTATCACTTTTAAGTCAATTTCATTTTCTCCAACTGTATGATTTTGGCTTCAGTATTTTCAGTCTCTTTAGCTGCTGTATGTATTTGTTGTTCGATTAATTTCCTCCAGAATTGCGTCGAAGTGATTCTCTTTATAAATAGCTAGATTAATGGCTGAGAGCATGTGTTTGTGTGTGTTTGTAATATACATACAGACATATATAGTATAGTAGTAGTTATAGTAGAAAATACCTGCCCAAGGTGTCACGCAGTGGGACTGAACCAGGAACCGTGTGGCTGGGAAGCAAGCTTCTTACTACACAGCCACGCCTGTATGTATGTAAGTATATATATATATATATATATATATATATATATATATAGTATATATATATACATACATACATATATATATATATATATATATATATATAGATAGATTACTATATATATATATATATAGATATATATATATATATAGATATATATATATAACGGGAAGCTTTATGAAAATAGACAAAAGACGAAGGCAGGTGGAAAACAAACGAACAATTGTATTAGTATGGCGCTCAGGAAATATAAATAAAACAAGTCTTTAACGTTTCGAGCCTATATATATATATGTACGCATGTATGTATGTATGTATGAGTGTGTATATACACACACATATATATACATACATACACAGGCGTGATTGTGTGGTAAAAAGGTTGCTTTTCAACAACATGGTCCCGAGTTCAGTCCCATTGCATGGCACTTTGAGTAAGTGTCTTCTACTATAGCCTCGGGCCGACCAATGCCTTGTGAGTGGATTTAATAGACAGAAACTGAAAGCTACGCGTCATGTATGTGTTTGTGTGTGTGTGTGTGTGTTGTGTGTGTGTGTGTGTGTGTGTGTGTGTGTGTGTGTGTTTGTGTTTGACCCCTACTACTGCCTTGAATTTGCATCCCCGTAACCTAGCGATTCGGCAAAAAAAACCCCAATAGAATAAGTACCAGGCTTTAAAAAAAACTACTAGGGTCGATTCATTCGACTAAAAAATTCTTCAAGGCTGTATCCTAGCATGGCCGCAGTCTAATGACTGAAACAAGTACGAGAAAAGACAAGAAAAAATATACATACATACATGCATACATACATACATAGATACATACATAGATACATACATACATACATACATACATACATACATACATACATACATACATACATACAAGTTAAATGAAATGAGACAACAAAGCCAAGGCAGTATGAAATTTCTTGGACATTTTATAAAGAGTCTTACAGCTGTTTCAGGGATATAAAAGATATCCCATCATTAGAGACTATATAAAAGAGTTAAGTAGAAGGAAATAACCGAGTTCAAGAGTGGAAGTTATTTTGAAAAGGGAGAGATGCAGGAAGTGTAAAGAGAAATATAAGAATAAAAATAAAGATATATGTTGGATGTTAAACTTGGTGTTCCATTATATTCAAAACTTCCTTCTATTTAATTCTCCCATATCGTCTTTGATGATGGGATATCTTTTATATTCCTGAAACAGCTGTAAGACTTTATAAATTGTCCTAGAAATTTCACACTGGATTGGCTTCGTTGTCTCATTTTATTTAACCTATACATGCGTTAGATTCCTCACTCATACTATTATCGAACTGGGAGTCTAAGAGCGGTCATTCCGTAGCACTTACATAGCTTTACTTGCCTTTTGGATCTTCTAGATACCAAAACCTCTCATATACATACATATGTGTGTGTGTGGGGTGTAGTTTGGTAGATATGTATTAGAAAGCTTCCATCAGACTTGACTAAGGAGGATACTAAACATCAAATAAAAGTCTTTAACACCAGACACCGTTGTTCTTCAGCAAGCTAACACATCCAGTATTGAAATGATCCTCATACGCAATCAGATGCGTTGGGTTGGGCACCTAGCTAGAATGCAGGATAACAGGTTGCCAAAGCAGTTGTTTTACGGGGAGTTGCAGCGTGGCAAACGTCCGAGACATAAATCTAAGAAACGTTTTAGGGATGCTGTCAAAAGGCTCTTAATGTAAAAGTTGATGACTAAGACCAAATGATGCAAGATCGATCGGTTTGGAAACAAATGCTCTACAATAGATGTAAAGCATTTGAAGCTCGAAGAATTGAATAATGTATTTTGAAACGAGCATTTCGTAGACAGGACTTAACTACAATCCCAGACACTTTCCTGCTTTAAAATATTTGCAAGATCTGCAGTGGAGTTTGTTTGTCAAGATCAGGACTTGCTAGTCATATAAGATCTCATGACAGTAATTATTAATTGAAGAGATGGCCTTCCTCTGTAAAGAAGTGGCAATCGTCATATATTATGTATTTATGTGTGAGTGTTTATAAACAGGAGAAAGAACAGCATTTCTTTTATACATATTTCATGAAATACGCGAATGTGTTCAAGTTTTATTCTTTTTTTTTTTTAGATTTTTTGTATTTTCTTAGTTTTTCTTTTTCACAATTAATTTGGAACAATAAAGTTTCTAAATTCATATTCGACGTTTCCAGATCTTCACAATCTCAGTTTCAAGAATTGAATATATACTTGGTGTCTGTGTTGTTTCTTATATATTTAAACGCGGAAAAAAAATAGTAAAAAGGTAATTAGTCTTTTGCAACGTGACCGACTGACCAACTGACCGATTGACCCACACCCTTGAGTGGTTTTCCATTCTTCTTTTTATTGTGGGCAAAACAATTTCTTACACCCAGCTGCTGCACGACCAGTACTCATTGTTCGTACAACTGTTGTCGGTGTTGATGATGTTGTTGTTGTTGGTCGTGGTGGTGGTGGTGGTGGTGATGGTGGTGATAGTGGTTGTGGTGATGGTGGTGGTGACAGGGATGATGGTGGTTGTGGTGATGATAGTTGTGGTGATAGTGGTTGTGGTGATGGTGGTTGTGGTGATGGTAGTTGTGGTGATGATGGTTGCGATGATGGTGGTTGTGGTGATGGTGGTTGTGGTGATGGTAGTTGTGGTGATGGTAGTTGTGGTGATGATGGTTGCGATGATGGCGGTTGTGGTGATGGCGGTTGTGGTGATTGTGATTGTGGTGGAAGTGGTGGTTATTGTAGTGATGGTTGTTGCGGTGATGGTGGTGATGATTGTGGTTGTGGTGTCGATAATGGTGATGGTGGTGATGGTAGTTGTGGTGAAAGCTGTTGTGATAATTGTAGTGGTGGTAGTGGTTGTGGTGATCGTGGTGGCGGTGATGGTCGTGATGGTGATGATGGTGGTAGTGGTGGTGGTGGTGGTGATGGTGGTGATGGTGGCTGATGGTGGTGGTGGTGGTGGTTGTAATGTTGGTGGTGGTAATGGCGGCGGTGGTAGTGGTTATGGTGGTGGTGCTGCCGATGCTGGTGCTGATCCTGGTGTTAATGTTTAGCACAAGTTCAGCCCCAAATGAATAAACCTATTGTCAAAGAAATTCGAAACCTGACCATCTCGTCTTCTTTTCAAGGATAGGGTACCCAGGATCACATAATCCTATGTGGCTTTCGAGTTTTTCAAAACAGTAGGGAGGTTCGCTGCAATTTCTAGCCATTCGAGTGACCACTTAAAACGGGCGTCCTCAACCATTTTTTTTTTTACCTATGGATCCCTCTGATAATTATTTTATTCTGGTGGACCCCCATAGCTATTCGTTGTTTAAAAACTAGTTTTGAAGATACTTCTTTCAAAATTCCTACTTTGTTTTTCATGCATTAACTTGCACAGTATGGGAATCGAAACCGCGTTCTTACGACCGCGAGTCCGCTGTCATAACCACTGGGCCCTTGCGCCTCCGCTGGTGCTGTTGTCGTCTATTTGGGACTTTATTTAGTGCTGTTCCTTTTATGCTCCAATTTGTTCTGGGCTTTACTTTGCTTTTCTCTAATCTAGAAATAGCAGTCAAAACTCTGAAATCGGATTCAACTATCTAAACAAAAACGCAGATTAATATAATCCTTGATATGCATAACAAGTAAACATAAATCTTTCTATCTGCGTACTAATTTGGCTAACTATCTATCTAGTTACTTATCTATCTATCTATCTATCTATCTATCTATCTATCTATCTATCTATCTATCTATCTATCTATCTATCTATCTATATCTATCTATCTATCTGTCTGTCTTTCTGTCTGTCTGTCTGCCTGTCTGTCTGCCTATGTGTGAATATATTTATCTATCAATATATGTATGTATACATGTTTGTATATATGTATGTATCTATCTATCTATCAATGTATGTATGTATGTATGTGTGTATGTATGTATCTGTCTATCTATCTGCTTGTCTGTCTCTGTCTATGTATCAATCTATCAATTAGTCCATCTATCTATCTATCTATCTATCTATCTATCTATCTATCTATCTATCTATCTATCTATCTATCTATTAGTCTGCCTGTCTATCTTTTGTTTCTGCCCACACGCGCGCGTGCATGTACGCACGCGCATGCACGCACACATACTGAAGCACACATAGACACAAACACATACACGAAGTAAGGAAAACATTAACGCAAATTCATGCATACATTTGCACAGACGTAGAGTGCTGCGCGCGCGTGTGTGCATGTGTGTGTAATGCAAAATCGTAAAGCTAGTCAATACACTCGTATATTAGGAGCAGGATTAGCAATATTGGGTACCGAGATTCTAAAACCGTACTAAGAGTTACGTGCTGCACGGAACTTTAAGTATGGGTTTGCCATCTCAGCTACTACGCCTTGGCACGCACAGACATAGACATTGTACATATATTATATATATAATATATATATATATATATATATATATATATATATTATATATATATATATATATATATGTATGTATGAAGTATGTATGAATAATAAATGAAATATGTGCGTATGATAGTTTTCACAAACAGGAAAAAGGTTGGTTACAATTCCTGGCACAAGGCCAGCAATTTGGGGGGAGGGGATAAGTTGATTAGATCAATTCCAGGATTCATTCAGCTGGTACTTATTTTGTCGACCTCCGAAGGATGATGAAAGGAAAAGTCGACCTCAGTGGAATTTGAACCCAAGACGTAAAGACGAATGAAATGCCGTTAAGCATTTTGCCTAATTTGGTAACGATTCTGCCAGTTCGCTCTCTTTAAAATAGTATAAACGCGACCTCGGCGAGGAATCGAACCCCGTTCTCCCTCGTGACAGGCGCGGATACTTCCCATTATACTGCCGTGGACAGGCTAAACAGGAGAAATCTTCTTTTCTACTCTGGGCTCAAAGCCCGAAACTTTTTGGGGTGTGGGTACAGTCGTTTAGATCGACACCAGTACGCTACTGGTACTTAGTTTATGGACCCCGAAGGGTTGAAAAGCAAAGTCGACCACGGTGGAATTTAAACTCAGAACGTAAAGACAGACGAAACACCGCTAAACATTTCGCCCGATAGGGTTTAGATTTTCCTGACCGAGTAGGGTTTAGATTTTCCTGGCGAAACACTTGTCAAAAATTTAGGTCCTTGAGTAAACAACATAATGTCTCGGCTTTAGTGCGTGAGCGAGTGGGTACTTGTGTGTATGAGTGTGTGTGTGTGTGTGTGTGTGTGTGTGCGCGCGCGCGCGCGTGTTTCGAACGCAAAGTCAAAAAACATCTCGATATCAATCTATCAAGGCATTAATCAGGCCGAATCGTTAACACACTGGACAAAATGCTCAGCAGCATTTCGTCCGTCTTTACGTTCTGAGTTCAAATTCCGCTGAGGTCGACTTTGCTTTTATCCTTTCGGGGTCGATAAAATAAGTACCAGTTGAACACTGGAGTCGATGTAATTGACTTAACCCCCTAAACCCTGTTGACATTGAACCAAAATTTGAAATCGATATCAACTTCTGAAACACAGAGTTAACAAAATTGAAAACAGTATCATTACAAATATATGAAGGTGCAGAAACAAAAAACACTAGTAAACGAATACATATACACATAGAAAATGTACTGGCAGGATGCTTAGCACGCGGGACAACATTTTTTAGCGGCATGCTTTACATTCTGAGTTCAAATTCCGTCCCTTTGTAAGTCACTAAAGTACCAGTTGAGCAATGGGGTAATCAACTAGCTTCCTATCACAAAATATCAGGCCTTGTGCCTATAGTAGAAAGAATTATTGCTCATGGCAATACTGAATTCCAATGACTGGCTCTTCTTCGGAGCCAGAAAATAATGATCAGCTGATGAATTCCGTTCTAGTCTAACTAACACACATAATGGAACACGGCTCCCATATCCAAATCGTTTCTACACTCAGTTATCTCCGATCATCTATCTTCTTAGGTATATGAAAGACGTTACCTAATGCGTCACTTCCTCATTTACAGAAGAAAAAAACCAGGTCGGGTGTGATTTTTTCACGTAGAAGTTCTGTTGCTGGTTTGTACTACCTATGTTTTGTTTCTTTTAATATATACAGACATCAATTTACCGATGACCAAATCGAACATTAACTGTATCAATCAATCTAAGTCAAGAAGAAAGGCTTTTGTTAACACTAATACAGATAAAGAATCGGGAATCATAAGACATTAAATTTCCAACACGTAACGAAACTATAGCTATATCCATTGTACGTCACATTACTTACATCAGAAAATACATTTATGGAATGTAAGCCAGCGTTAGATTTGAAACCGAAATTTCATTCATTACACAATTGAAAATAACCTAGCTTAATGAAGACATCAAACGGCAAGTTTTATACATAGTTATTATATGCTTTTCTACTCTAGGCACAAGATCCGAAATTTGGGTGGGGGGCAGTCGATTAGATTGACTCCAGTATGCAACTGGTACTTAATTTATCGACCCCGTAAGGCTGAAGGGAAAAGTCGACCTCGACGGAATTTGAACGCAGAACGTAAAGACAGACGAAATACCTATTTCTTTACTGCCTACAAGGGGCTACACACAAAGGGGACAAACAAGGACAGAGAAACGGATTAAGTCGATTATATCGACCCCAGTGCGTAACTGGTACTTATTTAATCGACTCCGAAAAGATGAAAGGCAAAGTCGACCTCGGCGGAATTTGAACTCAGAACGTAGCGGAAGAAGAAGTACCTATTTATTTATACCCACAAGGGGCTAAACACATTGAATACAAACAAGGACTGACAAACGGATTAAGTCGATTATGTCGACCCCAGTGCGTAACTGGTACTTAATTTATCGACCCCGAAAGGATGAAAGGCAAAGTCGACTTCGGCGGAATTTGAACTCAGAACGTAACGGCAGACGAAAACCCCGCTAAACATTTCGTACGGCGTGCTAACACATAAACATTATATCAAGACCCCTTTTCTATTTTCCTAATATCATATATCAATTTCCTTTGCACGTGCAGCCAGTATTTAATGCTGTTTTATTGATTTATATTATTTTTAATTGAAGATATTGTTTCAGCTTTCTACTAACGTTTTATAAACAAGTTCAAATTTAGTGTGATAGATATGCTGCCATTTCTTCCTCCCCATGGTATGATTCACAATGGATAGTCTGAGATACACCATCAGACTTTTAAACACAACACAGATATTTCCTTCCGTAGTCATTCTTGTTCTAATCCTCCCTTTTGTAAGCTAAACAGAAACCAGGTGGAGAGAAACTAAAACGTTTTGCTCAGGTGTTACATTTGTTTATGAACTGGACAACGCTGTTACTGGCATACACATATATATGTATATATTATGCATGCATGCATGTATGTATGTATGTATGTATGTATGTATGTATGTATGTATGTATGTATGTATGTATGCATGCATATATGTATGTATGCATGTATGTATGTATGCATGCATATATGTATGTATGCATGTATGTATGCGTGTGTAAATATGTATAATACATATGTATGTACGTGTGTGTGTATGTATCTATGCATGCATGTATGTATGCATGCACGCATGTATGTATGCATGTCTGTATGTATGTCATTGTTCTTATTTCTAGTTTGTTGCCAATAGAGAATTAGCCGGTTTCTAACCTAGATCCAAGACTCCTTCATTGGAATTTCAGCATCAAAAACAGGGTATTTTTGTTTGTGTGTATGTATGTATGTATGTATGTATGTATGTATGTATGTATGTATGTATGTATGTATGTAGGTGGGTAGGTAGGTATGTATGTATATGTGCAGATTTGTATATTTTGCTTTATGTATATATTCTTATAGATATAGTTGCATATCTAGACATGCTTATATACATTTAAATGATAAACTTCTGGAAGTTTTACAGATTTTCACAGTTCCAGTGATGGATCTGTCGTCTTCGAATTAGCCTTCTCCTTTCTGGTTTTGATAAGCCTAATATCTCAAGATTGGTATTTAGGCAGTGTGTTATATATCTCAGGACTCCAATAATTACAGGTATAAATCTGAACTTGTAATCTGGGTAGAATAACTACAGATTTCTCAATAGTTCAGCGTAAGTGTTCTCTTTTCACGTTAACATCCGCCGGCCAGCTAATTTCTACAAACATTTGTATGTATGTATGTTTCTCTTTTCTATCACAAATCATTATATCAGATCTGTTGTGCTTACATTTTATTGAGGTCATCACCGGGACATTTCACCAGTACTCCTTTTTATTATGAGTGGCTATGGCTTCTACCACACTATGGGTTCTTATTTCTTGGTCCTCGGGGATTATACTTCTGACGGATTTCATTATAGAGTGTCCTAGCAACATCATGATTCATCGGTAGATATACTGTGATGACATTTTCGGACAACTACTTATGATGTGGGTGATATCTTCGGTATTAACTCCACAACGTCTGCACCGGTTGTCACATTTTACTGCTTTTCCTGCATCTCTATCCCTTTTGTGCATCAGGTACTTGGTTGGTACTTCCTGTTCCTGGATTACAAGCGCATACCCTTCAAAGTGGGAATTTCGACATGCTTAATAATTGATGTATGCTCTTTAATAATTTTCTACTTATTTCAGACAGAAAACATTCTTGAAGCTTAGTAGCCCTTTAATATGAACACGACAAAAAAGGACCTTCGCTTACTCTTCTTGCATGTGTTCAAGCTTTTGCACAATGCCTCCCAAACTACTGCCAATATCAATAGTACGATAGTGGTTTCAGAAATTCTGTACTAGTGACGAGAGCCTTGAAGATGAAGATGGTAGAGGATGGTCATGCAGTCTTGACATTGAACAATTGAAAGTAATTGTTGAACAAAACCCACGTCAAAGAGTCAGAGAAATGTCTTGGCACTTAGTGTTGGTATTGCAGTGGTCTCACGCAATCTGCAGAAAATTGGTAAGGTGAAAAAGCTCAATAAATGGGTACCAAATGAGCTCAATGAATATCAAAATGTTCGGCGTTTTGAAGTGTGCTCAATGCTCTTTCTGCAAATACCAATGATCCTATTCTTGACCGAATAGCCACTTGTGACGAAAAGTAGACCCTTTATGATAACCGTAAATGATCAGGTCAATGGCTCGATCGTGATGAGTCCCCCAAACATTTCCCAAAGCCAAAGTTGCTTCAGCAAAAGATTATGGTGATTGTCTGCTGGTCTGCAGTTGGTGTTGTCCATTACAGCTTTCTGGAAACCAATCAGAGCATTACAGCAGAGGTTTACTGCAATCAAAACGCTGAAATGCATGCTCACTTGCAAAAAAAATGAGACCTGCATTGGTGAATCAGCGTGGCCCAGTTCTGCTCCACGATAATGCAAAGCCACATGTTGCAAGAATGACACTGCAGAAAATCACAAACTTGGGATACGCAACTTTACCACAACGTCTATATTTTCCTGATCTTCCACCCACTGACTACCATTTTTTAAAGCATTTAAACACGTTTTTAGTTGATAAAACTATCAGGTCCAAACCAGAGATGGAATCGATTTCCAAAGATTTCTTAGCATCAAAGCCAATAAGTTTTTATCAATGAGGCATAAATAACCTCGTTGATTGATGGCAGAGATGTATAGATGTTCACGGGTCATACTTTGACTAATCAAAACATTTCTATTGTTAATTTCTCTAAAATAAAATTGTTTCTGAAATCAGCCATTATTTTTGGAACAACCTAATATGTATATGTTTATCTTTTAGAAATATTAGAAATTATGCTATGCGAA
>NC_043001.1:46444533-46452033 GCF_006345805.1 Octopus sinensis | reverse complement strand
TGAAAGAGGGAGGGAGCGAAAGAGGGATAGATAGATAAAAGATAAAGAGAGAGGGGGGAAGGGGAGGGGGAAGGGGGAAAGATGAATGGATGTTTAGAGAACTAAAACAGGATAAAAATTAAGATTATGGTGATAGTGGAAGTGGAGGTGGAGGTGGAGAGGAGGGTGGTGACTGTGGTGGTGGTGGTAGTGGTGGTGGTAGTGGTGGTGGTAGTGGTGGTGGTGGTGGTGAGATAGTGCAAGTGGGATGATGTAAAAAAAGAAAAGAGGAATCACCATGATGATGATGATGATGATGATGATGTCGAGGGGGGGGATAATGATGAGGCGGATGATGATGGTGAGGGTGATGATGTTGATGAGGAAGAATTGAACGATGACGATGACGAGGAGGAGGAGGAGGGAGAAGGGGAAGATGATTTTAAAATATGAAAAATAAAAATATATATAAAACAGTGTTTAAACATAAAAAAAGGTTTGGGGTGAAAAATAGAATTCGGTGCATTGGAAGATAAAAATGGTGGCGATGGTGGTGCTGGTGCTGGTGCTGCTACTACTGCTACTACTGCTACTGCCGCCGCTGCTATTACAAGTGGGGGTTCTTGTTATTGCCAGTTATAGTAGTCATGATGATGATGATGATGGTGATGGTGAAAGTGAAAGTGGTGGTGTAGGTGTTGGTGGTAGTGGTGATGTTGGTGATAAATATAATGGTTGTTTTATTCTTGATGATAATGGTGGTAGTGGTAGTGTAGTGTCGGTAGTAGTAGTAGTAGTAGTAGTAGTAGTAGAGTAGTGATGGTAGTTTTCGTGGTAGTGGTGATAGTAGTGGTGGTGATGGTTGTGGTGGTGGATATTAGTAGTGGTAGAGGTGGTGGTGGTGGTGGTGGTATTGTGGCGTTTACCGTCCTCATCGATCTGAGTTGACATATCAGAGGCAATCCATCTACGACCATCTTGACTTTATTTTGCGACATGGCGTACCCGGACTATATAATCATCAAATTTAGCACTTAGTTTCAGGCTGAAGAGGAGATATGGAGATTTAACCGTTGATTTTAGCAGTCAAGCAACCACATAGAGGTGTATGTGTTATTATGGAGGTCTTTGTTAGTGACATTATAATGAGAATTTATATTTATTTCTCCATCTCTATGGTTGTACATACATACATACATTCATATATACATATATATATTATATATATATATATATATATATATAATATATATATATAGAGAGAGAGAGAGAGAGAGAGAGAGAGAGAGACTCACATCTATCTATCTATTTAAAAAGCATCTAAACGGAAACTCTGTGTGTGTGTGTGTGTGTGTGTGTGTGTGTGTGTGTGTGTCTTGTGTGTGTGTGTCTGTGTAATTAATCTTCACTACCATAATCTACCTTTAATACCAAAAAGCAATGCAAGCAGTGCCATTACGAACCCTCCAACTCCTTCATGACCAAGAACAGCGACAATAATATGAACAAGATAAGCCATTCCATTTAAAAGAAAAACAATAGCATGAGATAATTTGGTACTCTAATGTATTTTGTAAATGGAATGAAATGTCTTTGATCTTAGGTCAATGAGGATTGATCTGAGACTAAGCATTAACACCAATACAATTAACAAGAACTATATGACCATCACCAACACCAACGATATCACCTATTGTCGCAGTCATTACCACTACCAAAACCAATAGTGCAACACTCTATCACAAACAACTCACTAAATTTTGAATAGCTAATATGAAACAACAATTATATCAACGTGATAGTAATGTCTGTAGCTACACATGGTGTATGTCAATACAACAAAGTGTATCTGTAAGTAGAGTGTGGATTTTTTATGATTTAAATAATAGATGCAAGGAGCGAAGTGCCCATGAACCTGGTAATCCTTCAACTAACAGTAATCATATAGTACTTTCTCCCAACTCCACTATTTTACTCTTTCATCTTCTCATTTCCATTCTCACATCCATAGGAATACGACGACAATATTTTGCTCTTCAGAACACGGTTGCTATTTTTTCACTACATTTTTGTTATAGATCATGGGTTCGATTCCCAGACTGGGTGGCTCATTGTGTTCTTAAGCAAAACACTTCATTTCACGTTGCTCCAGTCTCCCTTTCGGTGAAAGAGGAATGCTGGCCTGCTCGTTCAACCAGCGGGGTGGCGTCATTCAAAGGCTAAAACTATGCAAAGCGCATTGTAACCAGCATTATGTAACAGCATCTATAGTCTGGTCGCTCACGTGATATATGATCATGTGACGTGATCACATTTTTGTTGTGGATAGTTGTTGGATTTACTTGCAATTTAAGATATCTGGAAAGAAGCCATCAAGTGGAATTGAAGGTAGTAGTCGAAAAGGAACTGTAAACGGATTACACAGGGAACTTAACTTGATGCTTTAGAAAAGCTTGTTGCAAAAGAAAGAAATCGGCCAGAATGCCAAACCATTAAAGCTTGCAATATCTACAGCAGGAATAATACATGACAACAGAGAGAAACTTAAGTCAAGTGCTCAAGAAGTTACTTCGTTAACAGCTTGGGCCTTATTTTCTGAGAGGTCGAATGTGATGCTTAAAATAGAACGGCTGTTGAGTGTATGAACAGAGGATTAGATTCGACGTAATGTGACGATAATTACAATGGTGATTAAAAATAAAAGCCAAACGTTTGGTTGACAATTTACACAAAAAAGAAGGTGAAAAAATAAAACCTTTTCTAACTGGTTAAGGCTGGTTTCTAAAAGTTTAAGAAGTCTTGAATTTACAGAATATAATAATGACTCTTGAAGCTGTCAGTGATGATACAGAGGCTGCTATTATTTATCTTGGTCAGCCGAAGAAAACGATTTCTAAAGAGGGTTACTTACACAACATAGCAAATATACAGCCCTGATGAGACTGCAATTTTCTGAAAGCGCATACGTGCTAGAAATTTTATTTCTCGAGAAGAAAAATCAACTCATCGAAACTTTACGTCCAAAAGTCGTTTGACGCTTCTTGTGCAAAAAAATAATGCAGGGACATGAAATTGAGGCTCCTTAAAAATCTAGGGGCTTTCAAGAGTTACGCAAAATTTAATATACTTTTGATTTGGCTTTCAAGTAAGAAGGTATGGATAACTAAGAGCCATAGAGTAATATTCAAACATCTTTTTGTCCTATTGTAGAAAGGTACAGTGCTAGACATATTTCTAAAAAAGCATTGCTCCTTTCAGAAAATGTACCAAGCCGTTCAGTGAGCTTAAATAAGTTTTCTGCTAATGCGAGAGTACGATACATCCCAATGAATAAAACTTATTTGTTCAAGTCTGACAGCTAACTTCAGTGCATATTTTCTGAGAACTTTCAATGAATTTACGAAACAATTGATAGGGTGCTTAAACCAATAGTTAGAGACTTCTGGAAAAAGTCCAGCATAATGGATGCTGTGAATAACACGGCTGAGTCATGAGATCACGTGAAACCTCAAATTTTGAATGGTTTGGGGGAAAATATATGTTCAATCTGTATCTATGACTTTACAAGTTTTCCACAAAAAGATATTGTGACATCTGCAAATAAATAGGGTTTGAAAAACTCAAAGAAAATTATGTAGTTGAGTTGCTAATGTCCCACAAAGAAAGTTTATCTGACAAAGATTGATTCTGTTAAAACAAGTGCTGAGAACACAGATGAAAATACGGAAATTCCATTAACTCCACTTAAATCGACTGCAAAGAATACTTCTAAAGGATTGGCAACTACAGAGGAAAGTCTGCAAATTTTTGCTGATAACGACACTAGTCGTGAACGTAACATAAAAATTACAAGAGGAATTTACAATGAGATCAGTTATTACACCGAGCTGTACAAAGAGATAATGCACCATAGACAAACAATTTTGGATAAGTTCTTCAACCTTCAGGCAGATGTACATAATGATAAACTATAAGATAGAGGATAGTGCCCCTCATCTCCCCCCACTGGCTTTCATTCCACCACCACTACCCCTCATTTAGTAGTCAGTATCTTTTGGGGTAAGAACGTATCCTATTACAGTATTATGATTCTTAATTATTCTTTAACAAATGCTTTTGTCTACATATTATAAGGTGTATGTTTATAAATTGTGAAATTGTCATTTTCGTCAAAAGTCGGTCGGAACGAATCTCACTGTTCAACATTAAGATCAATGGGGAAATTAATTTCATGTTACGGAATTCCGCAGCACACAGCAAGGTTATCAGAAATTAATTTCCCTAACGTGAGGTGGCCTGGAGTCGGTATATATATAATATATATAATATATATATATATATAATATATATATATATATATATATATATATATACATACATACACACATACATATACATACATACATACATAATTACACATACATCATTACATACATAACCTACATACATACATACATACATACATACTATGCACCCACATATTGGTATATATATATATATATATATATATACTATATTAATATATAGATATATAGATATTATATATATATATATATAATGTTCTTTCCTTCCTTTTTTTTATTACCTCTTCCATTGTTGTTATGTTTACCATTGTAAACACTCCTAGAAATAGTTCTGTCTCCAATTCCTAAGACAGTCCCAATTTATCGGAGATTTTCATCTCATTATATTTAAATATGTCAGACAGCAATAACAGATAGTCAGACAGACAGACAGAAGGCAGACTAATAAACAAAGAGAATGAGACAAAGGAAAAGAAACAAAGAGATAGAGACATACAAAGAAGAACAAAGAAATATATTGATGTATGTGAGAAAAGAGGAAGGGAAGAATGTATTAGTATATATGGAAAGAGTGATAGAGGTGAATATGTATGTATGTGATAGTTTAATCGCTGTTCGATGGAATTACTCAATATGGTTTCCAAACTAGGTACAAGGCTATAAACTATGAGAGAGAGAGTATAACCGATTACACTGATCTCCAATGAATAACAGGTACTTGATTAATCAAGTCTAGATAGTTGAAAAAATGTACTTTCGCGAGACTTGAACTCAGAGTGTGAAGTGACTCATGTAAATTATCAGAAAGCATTTTGACCTCCATTCCACAAGCATACAATTTTAAATCCTTCAAGTCAAGGATTCTCAACTGGGGTCCAAATGACACCTAAGGGTCCATATATGGATTTTTGGAGTCCACACCACAAAATAGTAAATTGGGGATCCACAATAGTATTTTGAGATCCCCTAAAAAAATGTTGCTTCAGATGTGTGTTGGTATGTAAAGCAAAAAACAGCTAGGTTTCTTTCTCTAACATTTTACATAGTTCAACCTACACAAGTTAATGTGTGAAAAACATAATAAGATTTTTTTTATAAGATAGTTTCTCTAAAACTAGTTTTTAAACATAGAATGGCTATGGAGGTCACCAGAATAAAATTAGTAATCAAAGGGGTCTATAGATAAAAAATAATGTTTGAAAACCCCTGCCAGAGACCGAAACGTAAGTATTACAAATTGAAATGCTTTGTTGGTATTTGGTTACAGATCCAGTTATGTTCTGAGTTCAGATGTTACCTGAGTCAACTTTTCCCTTCATGTTTGTCTGTGTGTGTGCATGTATGTGTGTGTGTGTGGAGGGGATAAAATGAGTACAAATCATATGCTGAAGTTGATTAAACCCCTACCTCTACTTTAGAATTTATGAGAATGCTCTGAAATTAGAGCCCACTTTAAAAAGAACTCTACAACGTCTGTTTCTCTGCTGAAATGAGTTTTACGAAGAATGGGGAAAATGAGAAAAAGATTTTAGAAAATGTTACTATGGGCGCAGGAGTGGCTGTGTGGTAAGTAGCTTGTTTACCAACCACATGGTTCTGGGTTCAGTCCCACTGCGTGGCACCTTGGGCAAGTGTTTTCTACTATAGCCTCGGGCCGACCAAAGCCTTGTGAGTGGATTTGGTAGGCGGAAACTGAAAGAAGCCTGTCGTATATATGTATATATATATATATAAGTGTGTGTGTATATGTTTGTGTGTCTGTGTTTGTCCCCCTAGCATTGCTTGACAACCGATGCTGGTGTGTTTATGTCCCTGTCACTTAGCGGTTCGGCAAAAGAGACCGATAGAATAAGTACTGGGCTTACAAAAGAATAAGTCCCGGGGTCGAGTTGCTCGATTAAAGGCGGTACCCAGCATGGCCGCAGTCAAATGACTGAAACAAGTAAAAGAGTAAAAGAGTAAAAGAGTAAAGAGAGTACTTTCACTTTAATCGTTGATATTTTCCAACAGAGAAATATCCAGTCTATAAATAATAATCCCTTTCTACATGGCGGTGAGCTAGCAGAAACGTTAGCACGCCGGGCGAAATGCTTAGCAGTATTTCGTCTGTCTTTACGTTCTGAGTTCAAATTCCGCCGAGGCCGACTTTGCCTTTTATCCTTTCGGGCACCGACAAATTAAGTACCAGTTGCGAACTAGGGTCGATCTAATCGACTGGTCCCATCCCCCAAAATTTCAGGCTTTGTGTCTAGAGCAGAGAAGAATAATCCTTTCTACTATAGGCACGAGAACTGAAATTTTATGAGAGGGACTCGTCGATTAAATCGACTCCACGGCTCAGTTTGTACGTGTTCCAGTCTCTAAATAATGGTTTCAAATTTTGGTATAAGGGGGGAGACTAAGTCAATTTCGTCTGCCGTTACGTTCTGAGTTCAAATTCCGCCGAGGTCGACTTTGCCGTTCATCCTTTCGAGGTCGATAAAATAAGTACCAGTTACGCACTGGGGTCGATATAATACAAAATGGGACAAGAACCTCAAAACATCCGGACAACTAGGTGATACAAAAAGGGACAACAAAACATCCAGATAGACGATACAAAAGAAAACAAACAAGGACGGGTCATTCGAAGCCTTCTATCCTCAGTCAAGAACCAGATCATCCTAGCAATTTCGGCTGATATTCTTTTATTCTTTATTTTTTTATTCTTGGGCTTGTTTCAGTCATTTGACTGCGGCCATGTTGGAGTACCGCCTTTAAGGGTTTTTAGTCGAAGAAATCGACCCCAGGACTTATTCATTGTAAGCACTCATTCTATCGGTCTCTTTTGCCGATCTGCTAGTTGAATTCGTGTGTTGAAGCATATTTTATTGTATCTGGGGAGAGCCATTCTCTTTTAGTGCTTTATTACTTAACACACTCACCGGTTCGATTTCCACTAATTTACTTATTTACTTTTTCGAAAATTTGGGTTGCATCTTAGCAACTTCTTCAATAATCGTTGATTTTGTCCGTTATCAGAGTTGCGTTCTTTTTGTTTGGTTGGTTGGTTGTGCTCATATGTTTGCGTCAGTGCGCATGTGTATACACATATGTAAGTATGTACATACATACATACATACATACATACATACATACATACATACATACGTACTTACTTATATATGTGTATACACATGCACACTGAGGCACACACATGCGCACAAACAAGTAAACA
>NC_043001.1:46429533-46442033 GCF_006345805.1 Octopus sinensis | reverse complement strand
ACTTAGCGGTTCGGCAAAAGAAACCGATAGAATGAGTACTGGGCTTACCAAAAGAATAAGTCCCGGGGTCGAGTTGCTCGATTAAAGGCGGTGCCCTAGCATGGCCGCAGTCAAATGACTGAAACAAGGAAAAAGAAAAAGAAAAAGAAAGAAAGATATACACACACACACACATGTATGTGTATGTGTGTGCATGTATGCATGTATGTTTTAATGTATGTATGTATGTATGTATCGGCTAGTAAGCCAAACATTTAAAATCATTAGTAACTATACACTTATAAGATTTAATAGTCATGGTGCTCTTCGAAAAGTTGAGTGTTCCGATAATCTCATATTATATTAAAACAAACATTGCTCTTTTAATCTGTACATATGTAAATGTGTGTGTGTGTGTGTGTGTGTGTGTGTGGCGCGTGTGTGTCCGCGCATACATATATATATACGTAATCCACTTTATCCCCCATTCCGAAATTGCTGGCGTTGTGGCAATTTCAAGCCAATACTTGATCTAGCAAGCGGGGTTTCATATCAGTGAGGGGGCCGGTGCGCAATAATGCCGTCGAGATGCAGGTCCTGAAACGGCGCTCATTCTGTCCTGATGACCCCATACACTTGCTGGCTTCCGGTATGCGGAGCTCTCGACTGGTAACAATTGCACGTGCAAGTTGTTTGCAAAACATCTTAACCAATAGTTCGGGAACCACTAATTTTGAACACAATCGCCGGTTTATAAAATTACTTTTGATCATACTAAGCGGTTCTCTGTGATTGAGTGCGTGTCTCTATTCAAATGATGATACATATACGTGTGTGTGTGTGTGTGCATGTATGTGTGTATGTGTGTATATGTGTGTGCGTGCGTTCGTGTGTGTGTGTGTGTGTGTCTGTGTGTGTATACATGTTAATATATGTACAGACAGATGCATACACACAAACGTATATATATGTATATATCTATTATATATAAATATATATGGTATATGTTTTATGTATTATATAATATATATATATATATTATATATATATATATATATATATATATATATATTATATATATATGATATGTATGTATGTATGTGTATATATATATATTATATGTACAGATATGCCGATATAAATATATCTTATATATAAAAGTAAGGTTGTGTGTCTGTCTCATACGATTTAGATTCCTAACTACTCCCACATTTTGCGGTGCAGTGTAACCAAAACTGGGTATCTTATAGTCGTGATTCATATCGAGCCCTTCTGGGTATTAGCGCGCGTCTACGATGAGTCTACGATTAAAAAAAAAATTTACCATCATTTTTTATTCCATTTTAATGCATTTTCGCTATTATATAAGGGAAGTAACTCTCTAAAAATGTCTACGATGAGTCAACGATAAAAAAAAAAATACCATCATTTTTTTATTCCATTTTAATGCATTTTTCGCTATTATAAAAGGGAAGTAACTCTCTAAAAATGTCTACGATGAGTCAACGATTTAAAAAAAAAATTACTATCATTTTTTATTCCATTTTTAATGCATTTTTTGCCTGCCCTGTGTGGCGGTTTTTGCCGTTTTTGTGGATCTGTTTCAGCTTTTTTAGCGATTTCTGTTTTGGCGATTTCAAGCCAAGTCCTTGTTCTAAAAGAACGCTGGTCTCCTTCACAACGCATTACGACGTTGATTTCCTTACACTCCCTTCCCCACAGCTTCACGAGGGAGGGAAGAAGGGGGAGAAGCAACACAGATACAGGCGTGAGCGTGGACGCCAACTCCGCCGCCATCGACACGCGAAAAATATGCATTAAAATGGAATAAAAATTGATGTTAAATTATTTTTTAAAATCGTAGACTCATCGTAGACGCGCGTAATACCCAGACGGGCTCGATATGAATCACGACTATAAGATACCCCGAATTTGGTTAAACTGCACCGCAAAATGTGGGAGTAGTTAGGAATCTAAATCGAAGGGGACAGACACTCACACAACTACAGTTATATATATATAGATATATTCTATGTTATATTTCTTTTTTTATGTTTTTGTTTTTGGTTTTTCAATGTTTGATTTGCCTATTAGTGTTTTATCTCTAATTAATTTATACAGATATATATCTCATTTGTATACATTTGTATATATAATGCGTGCACACACACACACACACACACACACACACATATATATACACATATATATATAATGTGTGCATTACGTAGTCGGTCGATTCAGCTGAAAATATGCACACCTATGTTAAAGGTGCTGACAAGTTTGCATGACAACTATTTTATTCCTCAAATGAAAGGCGTCACCTCTAGGACAAAATTCCTCATCTTATAAAATGTGGCCCCAGTAGACCAGAATGAAATCGGGTTATATTAACCAAAATGTGAAAAGGGGTCTAAATGGGGCTGGAAGGGGATTAAAATTTCAAGGAGCGGGTGTTTAGGAATTCTCTGTTACATCAAGCTAAAAAATTTGCGCCAGCCTTTTAATCGTCAATGTGTGGCCGTCCATGATAAAGAAGTTTTGAATGCTTGCCATGGTGAGTCTACTGTCGTGAGAAAGAATCACTTCAAAACATGGTGTTTACGAATTTTCTTTTACATCAAGTTCAAAATTTTACGTTAAACTGTCACTACGTTGCTGTCCGTCATTAACAAATGCCAGCCATGGTGACCCTACTATCCTCAGATTCTATCCCTTCAAACTTTGGTTTCCAATATTTTATTATTTTATTCAGCTCGCAAGTTCGTCTGTCCCTTTAAATGTTAGCGTTTTGCTGTCTGCCTTGAAGCAGACCTTTCCATTGCCACTGCCTCATATTTCTGATTGATCTTCTAAATATTTTATTCTCAACTTACTCAAGATCTTCTGTTGTTTATAAATGGGAGAGAGATAGATAAAGATAGAGAGTAAGAGAAAGCGAGGGGGAGAGTCCGAGAGAAAAGAAAAGTAAGAGAGTGGGAAAGTGAGAGTGAAAAAGGAGAGAGAAACAAATACGGAGAATCATCATCATCATCATCGTTTAACGTCCGTTTTCCGTGCTAGCACGGGTTGGGTAGTGTGACCCGGGGTCTCGGAAGCCAGGAGGCTGCACCAGGCTCCAGTTTGATCTGCAGTGTTTCTACAGGTGGATGACCTTCCTAACGAAACCACTCTGTGAGTGTAGTGAGTGCTATATTTCGTGCCGCCGGCACTGTGCCAGGGGGGCTCGCAGTGGCAACGATCGGTTGGTGCTTTTTACGTGCCACCGGCACAGAAGCAAGTCAAGGCGGGTGCTGCAATCGGCCACGTTCGGATGGTGCTTTTTACGTGCTGAAAGGAAGCAACAGAAAGTAACACCCACACTCTTACCCGCGCGTAGAGCGGGTCACCTTCAGCTAATATATATATATATATATATATATATATATATATATATATATATATATATATATATATATTATATATACATAAATATTATTCGAGACAAAAAACACTATTTTGCAAAACAAACAAGGAAGACTTAATCAATACATAAAATTTAATAAATAGTCAAAAACCGCCACTACAATCGTTCTTGTCTTGATCGACAATCTTCAGGTGGACTTCAATAATTCAGTGTCAAATTATTTGAAGTCCACCTGAAGATTGTCGATCAAGACAAGAAACGATTGTAGTGGCGGTTTTTTGACTATTTATTAAAATTTTATGTATTGATTAAGTCTTTCCTTGTTTGTTTTGCAAAATAGTGGTTTTGTCTCGAATAATATTTTATAATATTTTACTATAAAATCGATTAATCCTAAATCTGATTTTTCCCTGTAAATTTGGATTTATCCCTAATATTTATATTATTACATATATACAATACAATATATATATCTTTAATATAAAACTAAAGTTGTGTGTGTGTCTGTACCACCGATTTAGATTCCTAACTACTCCCACATTTTGCGGTGCAGTTTAACCAAAAGCGCGTATCTTATAGTCGTGATTCATATCGAGCCCTTCTGGGTATTAGCGCGCGTCTACGATGAGTCTACGATTTTAAAAAAAATGTACCATCATTTTTCCGCATTTTTAATGATTTTTGCTCGGTTTATATAAGGGAAGTAACTCTCTAAAAATGCTTATTTAGTTATTTTCCTTACAAACCCGAGCAACGCCGGGCGATACTACTAGTATATATATATATATATACATGATGGACGACATATAGAAGACGACGTATGAGAGTTCAGGTTTTGCGGAATGGCCTGCACCAATGATTTGTTTATAGTGATAAAATGTATGTGCTGTACATTAGTTCACTCCCTTCATCAAATTGACGTTGCCTGAACATCTTCAGGTGTCGAAATGCTCGCAGAGCAACGTGAGATGATGTGTTTTGCTCAAGAACACAACGCACTGCTCGGTTTGGGAATGGAAACCACGATCTCGCGATCGTGAGTGAAACACCTCAACTTCTAGGTCATGCGCACTCATATATGTGAGTGTGTGCGTGCGCGCGGAATGAAAAGAGAGGTGGTCATCGCTCTAATGCTTTTGACCTTACGTTTGGTCAGGCAAAGCCCAAAATCAGCAGCAACTATAACAGTAGCAATAAGGAGGTTGAAAGAGCGATGCTATGTTTTATTGAGTTGAGTATAACTTCTTGGGTGTTATCACTCCGAAATGTTCCTACAGCATATATGTACACACACACACACACACACACACACACACACACACACACACACACACACACACATTTATATATGTTGAAGGAGCGTGGCTTAGTGGTTGGGGTATTCGGCTCACGTCGTGAGTTCGATTCTCGGTTGCGCATTGGGTCCTTCAGCATGATACTTTAGTTCACATCGCTCCAGTCCACTCAACTAGCAAAACTGAGAAGTAACTGTATTTCAAAGGGTCAACCTTGTCGCATTCTGTTGGTCTCTTGATCAGCTGCTCCCCACACATAATAATCAAGGGGTTGCAGTTTGGGGAGTTTGTTGGCCAGATGTTAAGGGTGATGTGGCCACAGAAATTGTCTGACAGGCATGACTGGGTTCTCCTGCTTGTGTGACATGGGGCAGAGTCCTGTTTCCAGACATAGGATCTTCCAGCAGCCACCCTCTTGACCCAGGATAGCACTACCTCCTTCAGGTACTTGATGTAGGCCTCCCTGTTGAGTGTGAGGCCGCGTGAGAAGATGAACGTAGGCATAACGTCGACATCACTAGCGATCACTCCAAATACCATGATGTTGACTGTATGTTTAATTTTTATCACTTTCGGTACATGTCCTCAGATTACACTATCCTCAGATTGACACCTAAACACTCTGAAATGTTCGTATTGGAGCTTCTGGCGTGAATGCCAAGCAGTACAGCATGTCGGGACTTCTGGCAGAGTGATTTGCGTCATGGTGGGTGAATTGGCGTCATGTGCAGTTTTCCACCAGCCATACTGTGTAATCGACAAAATAAAAATTAAAAAATGTAATACGCGAAATTAAAATATAAAATGGCGAAAATTTACCCCTCACACCCTATATATTAATATATATATATATATATATATATATATATATAATATATATATATATATATATATATATATATATATATCTATATATTCTATTTCTCCATTCATAATTTTAAATGACGTTTGCTTTCCATGGCGCGTATTCTTTTTATACATAAGTTATGTTTCTATGGTAACGTAATTTTGGTTTGATTTTTTAACGGCTTAGAATTTAATTTCACTTCATAATTTGAAACTGACTTGTAAGTATGTATTTTATTTCTCCTTATGTCATATTGTTATTTTTGATATTCTGGGTTATTACGATGTATTTAATGTTGTGTTTTATTGGAGTGTTTATGTATGTGAGATTGTGTGTGAGTGTGTGCGTTTTTTAGTTGTATAATTTATTTATCTGTATGAGTGTGGGTGTGTGTAATATTGTTGTATATATCGAGTTTAGTGAGTATGTATATGCGTATATGTGAGGGAGTAATGTATCTGTTGTGTGTGTGTGTTTTGCGTGTGTGGTGTTTGTGTGTGAATGTGTATATGGGTTTGTTATATAGTTTGGGGATGTATGTGTTAATTGTCTGTGTGGGGAGGGAGTGGGTTTTTGGTGTATATTGAGGTTTATAAGTAGATAGGTATGTGTGAGTGAGGTGGGTGGGTATTGTATAAGTCGTGGGTCTGTGGTTTACGTGGTGTATGTGTGTTTGTGTGTGAATGTTTAGGTTAGGGGGATTGCTATATAGGTTTGTTATAGAGTTTAGCAAAGGGAGATTTTATTGTTATTGATGTTTTATGAGTTTTGGTTTATCATGGTTTTTTTAGGGAATTCGTGGAACTTTGTCTATTTACGATGTTTGTTGTTTATTACATTGTTTCATTCATAATTTTGAGCGGTGTTCGTTTTGCCACGTGAATATTATTTTTAATTCCATTTATTCCATTTCTCCATTCATAATTTTAAAAGATGTTCGTTTCCAGAGGCGGGAATACTTTTTATACATATGTTAAGTTCCTTGGTAACGTAATTTTGTTTGGTGTATATGTTGAGGCTATAATGTACTGTGTGGGTGTGTGTGAGTGGGGGGGTGTTTGTATTTGTTATGGGTGTGTGGTTTACGTGTGTTGTATTTGTGTGTGAATGTATAGGTTAAAGGGATTGCTATATAAGTATGTTATAGGTTTAGTAAAGGGAGGTTTTATCATTTATGTTTTTGTGAGTTTTAGTTTATCATGGTAGTTTTATAAAAGAATCCATTCATAATTTTTTAAAATAATGTTGGTTTACCGCGTGTATATAATTTTTAATTCCATTTATTCTATTTCTCCATTCATAATTTTAAGTGAGGTTGCTTCCATAGCGCGTATTCTTTTTATACATAAGTTATGTCCTATGGTAACGTAATTTTGGTTTGATGTTTTTAACGGATTAGAATTTAATTTCACTTCATAATTGAAACTGACTTGAAAGTATGTATATATTTCTCCTTATGTCATATTGTTATTTTTGATATTCTGGTTACTTACGATGTATTTTATATATCGTATTATGTGTAATAATGTTGTTTTTTTTTGAGTGTTTATGTATGTGGGATTGTGTGTGAGTGTGTGCGTATTTGGTTGTGTAGTTTGTTTATCTGTATGAATGTGGGTGTGTTAATATTGTTGTATATATCGAGTTGGTGAGTATGTATATGTATATGGTGTGTGTTTTACGTATGTATATTTGTGTGTGAATGTGTTTATGGGTTTGCTATTTAGGTTTGGGGATGTATGTGTTTATTTGTTGTGTGGGGTTGGTTGAGTGGGTTTGTTGGAGTATATGTTGAGGTTTATATGTATGTATAGGTATGTGTAAGTGGGGTGGGTATTTGTATATGTCGTGGGTGTGTGGTTACGTGTGTGTATTTGTGTGTGAATGTTAGGTTAGGGGGATTGCTATATAGGTATGTTATAGAGTTTAGTAAAGGAGATTTATCATTATATGTTTTATGAGTTTTGGTTTATCATGGTAGTTTTGTTAAGGAATTCGTAGTAATTTGTGTCTATTTGCGATGTCTGTTGTTTTATTGCATTGTTTCATTCATAATTTTTAAGTAGTGTTCGTTTTACCAAGTGAATATAATTTTTAATTCCATTTATTCCATTTCTCCGTTCATAATTTTAAGTGATGTCCGTTTCTAGAGCGGGAATGTGGGTTGTATGTGTGTGTGAGGGAGTATGAATAAGTATTGTGTTGAAGTATTTAGCTATTTTATTTATTTATCGTTGCCTAGACGTTTTTATGTGTATGTATAGGGATATATATATATAGGTGTGTGATTTAGTGTATGTATTTAGATATGGTTATATATAATTAGTTATATGTGTATGGGTGTATATATAGTTTATTTTTTGTTTGTTTTATATTTTATATTTTAATTTTATATTTTATATTTAATTGTTGATAGGTTTATTTTAGTTTATATATTGTTTATATATTGATTATATATGGATTATATATAGGTTATAAATAGATTATAATTTATATTTTTTCATTAATACTTTAATTATTTTAAAATTATTATTTTTATATTTTAAATATTGATATTTTAGATTGGAAGTCCACCTGAAGATTGTCGATCAAGACAAGAAACAATTGTAGTGGCGGTTTTTTTGACTTTTATTAAAATTTATGTATTGATTAAGTCTTTCCTTGTTTGTTTTGCAAAATAGTGGTTTTGTCTCTAATAATATTATATAATATTTTACTAAAATTGGATTAATCCTAAATCTGATTTTTTCCCTGTAAATTTGGATTTATTCCCTAATATTTATTATATATATATCTATATATATATATATTATAATATATATATATATATATATATACGTATATAATCATAGACACATAGATACAGATGCACGTGCGTACACACACACATACTCACATACGTACACACACAGACAGACACACAGAAACATACACTCACACAGGTTTGATAAGTGCAAAGAACAAAACTCTTGGCTCTTAAGTCACTTATATAACATTACAACTGAATGTGTGTGTGTGTGTGTGTGTGATAGTAAGTGCGTGTGCGTGCGCGTTTGTGTGTGTATATGTGTATGCGTCTGTGTGCGTGCATGCGCGTGTGTAATCAATCAAAATTCATATATTTATAATTCATCAATGTTTAGCCATCAAACGAGTTTTATAATTACATTACTAAAACAGTTTAATGAAATTTTCGGAAGACAAAAAGGGAAAGGAAATACAGAGACATTACATAATGTAAATTCGATACTGGTAAATATTTAATTTAATTATGTATATTGAAAAAAATTTGCATTTTATTAACTCTAACTTTGAATCAAATATTAAATATTAAATTAATTTAATCTAAGGAGTAATTTAGGATTAATTGGGGAAAAAATGCTTACAGAATACGAGTAGTGGGGGAGATATAGTTAAATTAAACAAAATTACTGTTCCTCTACTAAATACAGTTTTATTTTTTAGAGTATTCACGTAAAATAATATTTAGGAGACACTGTTTCAAACACTGGTTGGATTTTTGTCATACAATATATGTGTGTGTCGGTATATATATATAAATATATATATTCTTTTATTTTCTTACTTGTTTCAGTCATTTGACTGCGGTCAAGCTGGAGCATCGCCCTGAAGAGCTTTTGTGGAACAAATCGACCCCAGGACGATTTTTAAAGCCTTGTACTTATTAGATCGGGTTCGTTTGCCAAGTCGCTAAATAACGGGGACGTAAACGCAACAACATCGATTGTCACGTAGTGATGGGAATGGGGGCGAATACAGACACAAAGACACACACACACACACACACACACACACACGCGCGCGCATGTATGATGGGCTTCTTTCAGTTTCAGTAAAGCAAATCCACTCAAGGCTTTTGTCACTTACCCAAAGTGCAACACAGAGGGACGGAATCCGGGACCATGTGGTTGAGAAGCAAGCCCCTTACCACACAGTCATGCCTGCGCCTGTATAAATGTGTGTGTGTGTGTGGGGTGGGGTGTGTGTGTGTGTGTGTGTGTGTGTGTGTGTGTGTGTACACCAAGCACTCCCCCGTCGTTAGACGACGTATGAGGGTTTGGCAGTTTCTTGCCGAACAACCACACAGATGATTTGTTTATAGTGATCAAATGTTTGTGTACACATAAGGTCCCTCCATCAAATCGATATTTCCTGTACAGGTGCACCATGTGCCACATGTCAGATGATGTTTCGATCGCAGAATAACGTGAAATGAAGTGTTTTGATCAAGAACACAATGCAACGTCCGGTCTGGTAATCGAACCCACGATCTCGCAACCGTGAGTGCAACACTCTAACCACAAAGCTATGCGCCAGACTAAAGGTTCGCTCTGTACCATTGAACTAAAGCAGATTCTGTCTTTTTGTAACGTTTAATAATAGCTTTTGGAATGTGAGAAAATTTCTCCTTTTGTGAACAAACATTGAAGCACCGAGTGGGTTGGTATTTTAGAAATGAAGAAATAGCGCGTGCAATTGTGCATGCGTTTGTGTATGTGCACATGTGTATGTGCACATGTGTGTGTGTTGTGTGTGTGTGTGTGTGTGTGTGTGTGTGTGTGTGTGTGTGCATGCGTGTACACTGTGCGCACGCACACATACGCACTTATATTTCGATAGGAGCACTCGCCGGTTACGACGACGAGGGTCCCTAGCTGATACGATCAACGGAACAGCTTGCTCGTGAAATTAACGTGCAAGTGACTGAGCAATCCACAGACACGTGTACCCTTAACGTAGTTCTCAGTGAGATTCAGCGTGACACAGAGTGTGGACAAAGCCGGCCCTTTGAAATACAGGTACAACTCATTTTTATCAGCTGAGTGGACTGGAGCAATGTGAAATAAAGTGTCTTGCTCAAGGACACAACGCGTCGCCGGGAATTGAACTCACGACCTTGCAATCGCGAGCCGAATGCCCTAACCACTAAGCCACGCGCCTTTCGATATACAAGTGCAAAAATACATTACTCGATGCATCTAATAAAGTTGATCTATCGGTTCAGCGCTGAGGATTCACTTCGTCGATACTCTGAGTTTCTCACAATGTGCAACCCTTTGACACTAAAAGATGAAGGAAAGAATTTTGTTTGGGAATAAACATGGAATTGCGAACCAGGTATAAATACTTACGCGTAAGGATAATTTGACGATCGAATTTTCCTGAAAAATATATAGGAAATGATATATGGGAACGGATATTGTCTCTGTATATTTCCTATACTTCAGTTAACTGAGCTTAATGAAGTTATCTACCTTACTTGCTTTTCTTTTGTTTTTGTTTTTTCTTTTTTAGATTTTAAACTCTCATAGAGGATGTTTTAATAATGGCATGGACAATTTCCGTTAAGTGAATTTCATATGTCATATAGTGAGTTTCAACTCACTATATGGCATATATGAAATACTGCCATGTTTGTATTTAGTATACAGAGATAGTTTGTGATATTTTGTGATAGTTTTCTTTAGGCATAGTGTTGATAAATGTTGTTTATAATCACGACAACTGGAATTTAAACCAATCATTTGCTCTCACACTCTAATGGCCATCTTCATTTCCTCTCCTTTGGCACGCACTCTTACTGGTTATCTATATCCTTCTATCTCTTTACCACACACTCTTTCATTTTCCCCTCAGGCTGCCTACCTCTTGCGCAATCTGCCTTGTCCATTACTACAAACAGCCTTCTCCCCACCTCTTTCTCCTTCTCTGTCTGTCTGTCTCTCTCTCTCTCTCTTTCCCTCTCTCTCTCTCTCTAACGAAGATACACACGTACATAAGTAAGCACAAACACAGGTTGGACAGCACCAAGTAAGATGAATTATAAATGTAATGCACCATATGTATATATCTGTATATGTAAATAAGCACGCGCTTGCACACCACATTCACACACACGTATACACACACTGACGCACGCACACTTACACATGCAAATATATATATAATTATGCGCACAATATACATGTATGTATGTATATAAATAATATATATATATATGGGTACAGGAAGTCATAAAACGTAAACAATATAAAATACGAAAATAAAGTTGGGTACGTAAAGAACGAGAGAAACAAATGGGAAACAAAACAAGTAGCATAAAAAACGACCCTTCATCAGTTGTCGGTTGTCCTTCTAATCCTTATTTCGAGCAGATAGATAGATAGATAGATAGATAGATAGATAGATAGATAGATAGATAGATAGATAGATATTATACATATATACTCATAGATGGGGTGAGGTTCACTACAGCTGTTTCAAAGAAGTTCTTTATTGATGAACAATACAGTTACAGCATGTGAAAAAAAAACCCCGTTTTCTTCAGGTGAGTTGAGAGTAAAATTTGACAATAGTATATAAAGCGTATTGACCCGCTCATCCCGGTTACAGCTGAATATATAAATATATATATAATATATTATATAATATATATATATATCTATATATATATATACTGGGTTGAGGAATAATTCACAAACGTTTTTCTTTTAAACTTAAAAATGCACGCAAAAATTAAAACGTATTGTCCAACTGTTTTATGTTATTTGAAAGATAATTTTTTGCTCTAAAAGATGGTGTTTTGATCTTTTAAATTTTATTTATTTTTGTGCATTTTCAAATCAGTAAAATGGAATGCCAAGTGGACAAAACTGAGCATTTCCGATACCATTTACTTTTTGCATTTAATGGGTAAGGTTCATCGAACTCAATTGAGATCAATATCCCCATTTTTGGATCGCGAAAACCAAAGGCGAACGGTACATTGAGGCATTGCTCCTTCTCCATACACAGCATAAATATCACGAGCATCTTCGACGGGCTTAACACCTCGATTAAATGCAAAAAGGAAATGCTCAGTTTTGTCCACTTGACATTTCATTTTAATGATCTGAAAACAACAAAAAAATCAATAAATTTTAAAAATCAAGAAATTCTCTCTCAAATAGCA
>NC_043001.1:46417033-46424533 GCF_006345805.1 Octopus sinensis | reverse complement strand
GGGTTTTTCATAGCAGAGGCCGAGGGGAGGATCCATATTCTCTGTGGGTGGTTCTGCGAAGAGATGGCCGAATTCTTATGTTTAATAAAAATAGCTTGCTTACCAACCACATGGTTCCGGGTTCAGTCCCACTGCGTGGCACCTGGGGCAAGTGTCTTCTACTATAGCCTCGGGCCGACCAATGCCTTGTGAGTTGATTTGGTAGACGGAAACTGAAAGAAGCCCGTCGTATATATGTATATATATATATGCGTGTACGTGTGTGTTTGTGTGTCTGTGTTTGTCCCCCTAGCATTGCTTGACAACCGATACTGGTGTGTTTATGTCCCCGTCACTTAGCGGTTCGGCAAAAGAGAACCGATAGAATAAGTACTGGGCTTACAAAGAATAAGTCCCGGGGTCGATTTGCTCGACTAAAGGCGGTGCTCCAGCATGGCTGCAGTCAAATGACTGAAACAAGTAAAGAGAATTGGTTTAAAATTTTTTTAATCTTGTCCAACAAACTGGTGTTGGTCACCTATACATACAAACCTATATATATGTAGGTTTATATATGTATATATGTGAATATGTACACACACGCACATACTCAGATTCACAAGCACATACTCGCATAAATGTATGTTCGTATGTTTGTTCTTTCGAGGGTTTATATATTTGTGTATGCATGTGTGTATTTAATGCCTGTAAATACTTCTGTACCCTTGTTTGCGTACACACACACACACAATAATTATATACATACGCGCTTTATTGTTTCATTGTATAATTTCCTATGAATTTCATTGTAATATTGTAAATAGTTCGAATAAGTATTAGTAAGGATAACTGTACCACAACAGCAATTTGTTGTTTCATATATATATATATATAATATATATATATAATATATATATATATATATATATATATATATATATATATATGAGAAAACAACCATTAACCCTCCCAAAAGTCCCATCAATCCAAGTATCAATATGCGTTTCGTTGAGCCGTTTGAATGTAAAACAAAAGACGTTTTTCTCGATGTCATCCGACTGCGCGATAATTCATCGTAAATGAATGGACTTCACTGTTGCCAAAGTATCGTTAGAAAGTCTATGAAGTGAAAACCCAGGAGAACGCAAAAGCTCCCGCATCAATTTCACCAGACAGACATTTCAGAACAATGTGCTGTACAATGAGTTTTGCATAGCGTTGTCAAAAAGAATGGTGGGCGGGAATCCATTAAAGAAACGGAAGTTATAACAAGCAGATTACATTGGAGCTGGTCTTTATAATGTTGGTCATAATCTGGGGTATTATGTAATACATGAAGGAAGCATAATTGGACGTTTACTATAATGCTTTAACAAACCACGCTTTTATAGATATCTGAGCTAAAATAATTTGGCTTTTTAATGGATAGCATGATGAGGCTAATGAAAGAATTGTGTGAGTATGTATCTATCTGTCTATCTGCATGCGTGTGTATCTATCTGTGCACGTGTGAGCGTTTAGAATATACCCACGATAGAACTGGAAAAAAAACCATAGTTAAAATACGTACTCTATACATATGTGTGTAGAGTGAGTGTTTGTTAGCAAAATGCCATAAGGAGAGCGCATTCCATTTCAGTTGATCCAGTGGCAATGATTGTATGAGCATCGTCAGGGACAAATAATCTCACGCTTAAATACACCAAAGCTGCCCCTGTTGTACCAAGGGAGGAATCATAATTTGTTTTGGTGGATTGTCAGTTTAGGTTTTGATAAAATATATTAACACTCGAACTTTTCATTTTCATACCGTTATTCTAAGTGGTTTGACTATGTTCTTCGAAATTGGTAACTCTAGGATTATATATAGGTGCAACACCCAAACCGCAAGGCGCGTGTCCTAGTGGTTAGCGTATTGCATTCACGATCATTAGATCGTGGGTTCGATTCCCTGACCGAATGGTGTGCAGTGTTCTTGAGCAAAACTCTTCATTTTACGTTGCCTCAGTCCACTTAGCTGTAAATGGGAAACCCTGTGAACTAGCCTTCCGATCAATGGAATATTAGGCTGTTCGTCTATGCAAGTGGGGTGGCATCCTTTGTAGGCTAAAAGGATGCAAAGCACATTGCGACCAAAGATGTATAACAACATCCGATAGTCCGTGATAATATATATATATAGGTATCAAGTTAGAGGAGTTTAATACCTCTGCTTCTTACTTTGTTACCTATTTAATTAAAGACATGCCAGGGGCGGCAAACGGAGGGGCCGCCCCAGGTGGCACACACTCTAGCGACGCGAGTGACTCGATGTGTTCAACCTCCCAAACTGCAATCAGTCTTTCTGGACTCATACGAAAATAACCTTCACCAGGTTTGCAGAATCCTATTTTACTCCTCTTTGCTAAAACGATGGCTTTGTAAGAAGTACTTTCCCGGGAGAAAGCCTACGATTTCGCTGACTACTCTGCACTCAACTCCACGCAAACTACACTTAGCAAATCTCCTTCCAATCAATTTGTTTCCATTCTACCAGGTTTCTACCTTGCATACAACTACCTTCGGTTGTGTCAAACCAAAAAGATCACTGAGAAACTGAGAATCTCCCTTCCATTGCCATCAGCTTTGAGCCACAAAGAGTGCTAACTCCCTTACTCATCAAACTCTTCTCTCTTTCTCACTCTCTCTCTCTCTCTCTCTCTCTTTCTATCTATCTATCTACCTCCCTATCTATCTATCTATCTATCTCTATCTATCTATCTATCTATCTATCTATCTATCTATCTATCTATCTATCTATCTATCTATCTATATATATACCTAGAGAGAATATGCCTTGGTCTTTCAAAACATGCTTGCGAAGTTAGTCGCCATATATGTGTTATGTCGCACGTTCGGATGCCTCAACTCAGCTCTGCTCTTCTCCTGTCTACTACTCTGTTCTCTGGCTAGTCTACGACTGCTAGACTTCTCACTCTATATCTACGTATTGGGCTAGTCTACTTCATCGTCTGGGGGCATCTACACAACAATATGTATTAGAATATGTACGGAAAAATAGAATTCAAGGAGACATGTTGGTCTGCGTCGGAATAACTTGTATTATTTAGTACAATAGACAAAAATAGTGCAGTGAACTTAATGTGAGGAGTGGGAAATCTAACGTTTCGGACAATGTCCTTCTTCAAGCAAAATTTGAATTGAGAGAAAATGTGTGTCTATATGTGTGTGTGTGTATGTGTGTGTGTATGTGTATGTATGTGTGTGTGTGTGTGTGTGTGTGTGTGTGTGTGTGTGTGTGTGTGAATCTTCAGTGAACATTCAAATTTTTGCTGCATATAACACTTCAATTAAGATTGCAAATCTGCATATGACGCATCGGCCTTTTATATAAAAAAATGTTTTGTTCAGGAATTCTAGAGATAAAGAATATGACTGTCTATTTTCATGTATGCACAATCTGATTTATTCTCCTTCAGACAAGCGGTTTACAATTCTATTTTTATTTCTCGGAAATACTAATCTTCGCTAAAGTTAAGATATTCTCCTTGTACCAACAAAATTTTTTCCATTATCTTTTATATCAAAAAGGCGGCGAGCTGGCAGAATCGTAAACACGGCGGGCAAAATGCTTGGCGGCACTCCGTCCGTCTGTACGTTCTGAGTTCAAATTCCACCGAAGTCGACTTTTCATTTCATCGTTTCGGGATCGATTCAATATGTACCAGTTGCGCACTGGGGTCGATGTATCGACTTACTCTCTCTCGTACTTCTTGGCTTTGTGTCGAAATTTGAAGCCATTATCTTTATTATCAATGCACACATGTTATATTGTAAATACTTCTGAAAGTTATAGATGTTTTCGTGAATACTTCGCTGTAAGCCAATAACTGAAGTTTAGATATCAAAATCCCGCCACGACCCTCAATGTGCATTTGCTCCGTTGCAATTTGGCCGAAAACAAAGGAGTTTGTCCTGCATACAAAATATATAGAATACTAGCTTAAAAGCCGCACTTCGATGGTGTTTGCTCAGAAGTTAAGGAAGGATGAGAATTAATTCTGTAATGCAATCGTTCTATTGTTCCAGTCCCAAGTAGAATTCCAAACACCAACCAAAGTGGCGTGAATTAGCCAAGGTTTACCTGCTAGAAATAGCAAACCCAAATGCTTTTAAATCAGATCCCAATGCTAGATGTTCAAGAATCAAATGAAGGGCAGATTTTTCAATCCTGCGATCATCCTGATTCCAAAAAGGTAGAGCAAATGTAGATTGAAATACAGGGGTTACCAGACGGACAGACAAATTTTCGCTTTTATTATTATAATGTATATTTATATTTATTTTCATCGCGTTAAACACTTTCAGCTGATTTTACATTTCTGTCTATAATTTTCTGAAATATAGTGTCTTATGTTCTTTACTTTTTCCCCCCATACTTTTTTTCCCCAGCAATTTCTTAGATACCTTTCCTCAAGTTATTACACTGAGATAACATTCCCGTTGGAGCTACATCAAACGCGCAAACTTCGCAACTTTCCTAAATATAGAACTTTGTATTGTTGTGTACGTACATACATGCATACATACATACATACATACATACATACATACATACATACATACATACATGTCACATACATACATGTATATGTATGTATATGTATACATACATTTATATATGTGTGTGTATATATATTAATTATAAATATATATATACATATACATAAACATACATATGTACATATATATGTATATATGTATATACATACATATATATACACACACGCATATATATATATATAATATATACATACACCTATGTATATATGTATGTATACATGTGTGTGTATATAATATATATATATATATATATATATATATAATTACATATTATATATACATATAGATATACATATATATATAATATATATATATATATATATACATATATACATAACTATATATATATATACATATATATATATATATAAATAATCTATGTGTGTGTGTGTGTGTGCATGTGTGCGGATGTAGATGAAAAGAAATGCATAAAGAGAGAAATAAAATGAAAGGGAAAATGAAGAGCAGAAAGAATGAAAGGCAAACATATAACGAAAACAAAGAAAGAGGAAAGCAAATAGAAAGAAACAGCTGTAAATAAACTAAAAGCTGTCAACTTTGAAGCGTTGAAGAGATTTCCATTAAAGACGTAGTAGGAGTGGTGGTGGGTAACGGAGGACGGAGGAGTAGGTGGTCGCAGTACGCACGCGCGGCTTTGCTTGAAAGTAAGTGGAGGTTATTTATTCAAATTTTATTCTATTTTATTCTTATTGATGATGATGACTGTTTGTTGATATGGTGTTCATAGCAGTTAATGCGCGCCCGCTGTGTGTGTATGTGTGTGTGTATGTATGTGTGTTTGTGTGTGTGTGTGTGTGTGTGTGTGTGTGTGTGTGTGCGTTAAATGATAAGTGTTTACGCAGAGCTCAAGGCTTGCTTCCCAGCCACATGGTTCAGGGTTCAGTTCCACTGCGTGACACAGTAGGCAAGTGTCTTCTGCTAATAACCTGGGGCCGGCCAAGTGCTCGTGTGTGGATTTGGTAGACGGAAACTGAAAGAAGCTCGTGGTATGTGTGTGTGTGTTTGTGTGTGTGTGTGTGTGTGTGTGTGTGTGTGTGTGTGTGTGTGTGTGTTGTGTGTGTTTGTCTCCCACCACGGCTTGACAACCGGTGTTGGTGTGTTTACGTCCCCTGTGATGTAGCGGTTCGGCAAAAAGAGTCCAATCGAATAAATACCTTGCTTGAAAAAACGAAAGAACTGGGGTCGATTCATTCGCATAAAAATTCAAGGCAGTACTCCAGCATGACCAGTCTAGTGACTGAAACAAGTAAAAGAAAAAAATTAAAAAAACGACAAAATATTTCATGAATATATATATATCGGCAGGTTTAAAAGCCGCCCTGTGAAAACGGGCAAAAACATGTAATTTAATTTTCTCTCCATGCTCAGAATATACATACAAACATAAAGATACACACATATCTACATGTGTGCACAACAGTAAGTTCATATGATAGCTTCTCAACCACGTAGCTCCACATTCTAACCCAGTGTGTGACAACTTAGAGCAGGGATTCTCAACCATTGTTTTGTCATTGGACCCCTTTAATTACTATTTTATTCTGGTGGATTCCTGTAGACATTTGATGTTAAAAAACTACTTTTATAGATACTTCTTTCAAAATTCCTACTTTGTTTTTTGTATATTAACTTGTGTAGGTTGAATTTATGTAAGATGTTAGAGAGAAAAAAAACAGGTTGTTTCTTGCAATACATACCAATACACACATCTAATGTAAAATTGCTTCAGGGGCCCTTAAAATTTTATTGTGGATCCCGACTTTACTATTTTGTTATGTGAACACTCGTAAATATTATATGCACCCATAGAGGCCATTTGCACCCTGGTTGAGAACCATTGACTTAGACAATTGTTTTGTGCTAAAATTTCGGGCTGACCAATACTTAGAAATTTGGTTGGCAAAATCTGTTCAGAAGCCTGTCGTATAAGTATGTATGCATATGTCTGTATATGTATATGTAGACACACACGCACACACACACACACACACACACACACACACACACAACACATATACCTACATATATAAATATTGCCTTCAAATTTTGACACAAGGCCAGCAATTTCGAAAGCGGGGGTTAGTCGATTACATCAACTCCAGCGTTCAATGGTACTTATTTTATCGATTCTGAAAGGATGAAAGGCAAAGTCGACATCGCAAACTTTGAATTCAGAACGTGAAGACAAGCGAAATGCCCGACATGGTAACAATTCTGCCAATAAGTCGACCTACATCCATATTGGTTTCAGGTTTTAGCACAAGGCCAGCAGTTTCAGGGAAGCAGGTAATTCAATTACATCAACTTCAAGTACTCGACTAGTACTTATGTTATTGACCCCGAAAGGATAAAAGGCAATGTCGACCTCGGTGAAGTTTGAACTCACAACGTAAAAGCGGATGGACTGCCACTAAGCATTTTGCCCGGCGTGCCCGCTTGTCACCATACATATATATGTGTTAATATAAAGAATGGAGTAAGTTGCACATGCATAATGCTACAATTGTTTCATCGCAACTTTAGCAAAGGATTGCTGAAATATTATCACATATTATGAAATAAGGATGTGTGTGTATTTATATAATCTCTATGGATAGTCACGAATTTCCATATATATCTTCAATAATTTGATCGATCTTCGCTGCCAAACGTCTCATAGCCGGTACTAGTAGACGAACTTTCTAAAGCAAACTACAAAGTTAATGCACAAATTGAATTTATATATATATATAATATATATATATATATATAATATATATATATATATATATATATATATATATATATATATATATATACCATATGTGTGTGTGTGTATGTGCGTGGTGCGTATGTGAGAGAAAAAAAAAGGGGAGAGAAGGGAGAGATAAATAGGAG
>NC_043001.1:46397033-46412033 GCF_006345805.1 Octopus sinensis | reverse complement strand
GGCCAACAGAAGAAAGAGTGGGAGAAAGTGTGGTGAAAGAGTACAGCAGGGACCACCACCTCCTGCCGGAGCTTCGTGGAGCTTTTAGGTGTTTTCACTCAATAAACACTCACAACGCCCGGTCTGGGAATCGAAACCGCGAGTCCGCTGCCCTAACCACTGGGCCATATATATATATATATATATATAATATATATATATATATATATGATATACATATGCATGCACACATACATGTACACGCGTACACGTACTAGCAGGGAAACAATGGGAGGAAAACTATTTTTATTTGGCCAAAAGATAAAACCAATGAAAGCACTGCATGTAGATAGCTTTGCAGTATAGTAAAAAGAAGTTATAAGTTTTTATCAAATCGACGTAACAAGTCAAGCATCTAATCATTTACAACCTCGAGTTTTGGGCTTGGAAAATTTTTAAGTGAAGCTTTCTTCATATTATCGAATATGGATCAACTGATGAGAAAACTACTGAAGAATATGCACCATAGTTAACTAAAATATTTGAAGTTTTAGTTTTATTATTGTTTAGTAGAAATATTTAAAGTTGATACAGCTGGTCAATTCATAAAAAAATTCCAACGAGAATTGCTATAACGAGAAGAGAAAAAACGTTTTGCGGACTCAGAGCATCTAAAGATCAAATCATATTATTACTATGCTCTTATACATTAGGTAACTGTTTCATGAAGCCATTACTAATTAAACGGGCTGTAATATATAAACCGCTACTACCACCATCCACGTTTATTGGCTTGCAAATAAAAAATCATCAATGGCTTTTGCAGTATTCGATAACAAGTTTTGTAAAAACTTTGACCTTGAAGCTCAATTTTGCACAAAAGAAAGTAATATTGACTTAAATATTTTATTGCTAAATGATAACGCTGCTTTACATCCCTATGTTAAAAGTCTCTTTTTTACCATTCACTTTTACAACGCTTATCTAACCATTAAATCAAAGAATCATTATTTTGTGATTTTTTAAATAAATTACATTAAATATTCGTATAAAAGATATGGAAGATAACCCAGATTACTGTTTCAATGGTGTGCAAAAAGTATGATATTCTGCATTGTGTGAAGATAATTGTAATAGCACGTTTTGTAATCTAGAAAACTACGTTAAATGTATGTTAGAAAATTATTTTGATTGGATTAGCATGGAAATAATAATACTACACAGTATTAAGCAGTTGTGAGTATTTAGTTCTCAGTACGGGCGTTATTAATTATTCTGAGTCAATTTTTCTCTTATTCCAGCTCCGTAGCAAGAAAAATTTATAAATCCAGAAGTGGCTGTGTGGTAAGTAGCTTGCTTACCAACCACATGGTTCCGGGTTCAGTCCCACTGCGTGGCATCTTGGGCAAGTGTCTTCTACTATAGCCCCGGGCCGACCAATGCCTTGTGAGTGGATTTGGTAGACGGAAACTGAAAGAAGCCTGTCGTATATATGTATATATATATATATATATATATATATATATATATGTGTATGTGTATGTGTGTGTGTCTGTGTTTGTCCCCCTAGCATTGCTTGACAACCGATGCTGGTATGTTTACGTCCCCGTCCCTTAGCGGTTCGGCAAAAGAGACCGATAGAATAAGTACTGGGCTTACAAAGAATAAATCCCGGGGTCGATTTGCTCGACTAAAGGCGGTGCTCCAGCATGGCCGCAGTCAAATGACTGAAACAAGTAAAGAGTAAAAGAGTATACTATTAACATCCTTTGTCCAAGAGGTGAAAAATTGAATGATTTAGCAATTGCAGAGAGTGAAAAAATTGTGGAACAGGAGTTGAATTAAGAATACTTAATCGATAGGATAATTCTAAATGACGAAAATGAGAATAATGTTGATGAACCAAACTCATTGATTATTGCAAAAATGATTACAGATGGACAACTGAGGCAAGAAATCCGAAACCGCATTTTGTTCTCCGTTCCTGCGAGGATAAACCGAAAAGTTCATAGGCTGACGAAGATACCTTCATGGAATGTGACCAAATGAGGTTTATTTTTTAACATAGTCCCCCTTGCAGTTAACAACAACTTCCATTTGTGTTACAATGTTTGAATCCCATTGATGAGGATGATTTCATCCTGTTGGTCAAAAATGTCAACAGCAGATGTGAAGTCATCATCACTGCGATACTGGTTCCCAGCTAAACGTTTCCTTTTTTGATTTGGGGGAACAGATGATTGTTAGATGGGGTCAAATCAAGACAATAAGGACGGTGCCGAAACAGTTCAAAGCCACAGTCACGCACAACAGCTATTGAAACGAAGGAATTTTGTGCTGTAGCATTGTCCTGATGAAACGAAGCCCCTTTCGTCAGTTTTCCTGGGCGTTTGGTTTGAGAGCCTTTCATAACTGCCTCAGTAAGTTGCCATAACATTCTCAATTGACGGTGTGACCCTTTTGAAGACAGTTAATAAACCCAATGCCTTCTGCATCTCCAAAACACCTGAGACAATTACCTTCTTTGGACCGGAAACGATCTTGGCTTTCTTTGGAACAAGGAAGGAGGGGTGTTTCCACTGCGTTGATTGTCTCTTTGTCTCTGGCTCAAAGTGACGAACCCAGCACTCATCTTTGCTTCAAAGAAACCAGCTGGCTGTACCTGAAACAATGTCAGATTTTCCCTTGATGTGATCAGCTAGGTGTGCTTTTGATCAGGTCTCAGAAGACGTGGCACCCACCGAACAGAAACGTTCGTCATGCCAAGTTCATTGTACAGAATACTCTCTCACGGGATATGCTAATAGCATTGGTTATTTGATTTATAGTCAATCACCTGTCATCTATCCCCATGTTGTAAACATGATCAATGTTTTCCTCTGTGGTGGCAGTGTAGGACGTCCTAACTTTAGGTCATCTTCAACACTCTCCTTTCCTCCTCTTAAATTCAGCTGCCCACGCTGGAGCGTCATCCTCTAATGTAGCAACTATGTCAACATGAATGTCGTTGGAGTCTAAACCATTTTTCTGCAGGTACTTGACAACACCACGATGCCAAATTTTGTCGATTTTCAAGAGAAGTTGCTACTAGTTACATTTGAAGGCTTCTTTGAACAATCAGATGTCAGTTTATATTAAAATCCGCTGGGCAGTTAATTTCCACAACTGCACACAGTTTCTCTTCTCTATCTTAAATCAATATATCAGGTCCGTTGTGCTTACATTTTATTGAGGTCTTCACTGGGACATTCCACCAGTACTCCTTATTATTATGAGTGGCTATGGCTTCTACCATACTGTAGGTTCTTATTTCTTTGTGCTCGGGGTTATCCTTCTGACGGATTTCATTATAAAGTGTCCTAGTTACATCATGTCTCATCTGTAGATAAACTGTGTTGATATTTCCGGACAACTGCTTATGATGTGGGTGATATCTGAAGCTGAAGATCAGTGAAAAAGAGAATACTTACGCTGAACTATTTAGAAATCTGTAGTTATTCTAGCCAGATTACAAGTTCAGGTTTATACCTGTAATTATTGGAGTCCCGGGATATGTAACACACTGCCTAAATATCAATCTTGAGAAATTCGGCTTCTCAAAACCAGAAAGGAGAAAGCTAATTCGAAGACTACAGATCCAATCCATCACTGGGACTGTAAAAATCTGTAAAACTTTCCAGAAGTTTATCATTTAAATATATATGAGCATGTCTGGATATGCAACTATATGCGTGGAAACACATACATAAAACAAAACATACAAATCTGCACATATACATACATACAAACAAAAGTACCCTGTTGTTGAAGTTCCAATGAAGGAGCCTTGAATCTATGTTAGATACCAACTATTTCTTTATTGGCGAGAAATCTTGAAATAAAGCTGAACAATGACACACACACATACACACACATACACACACATACATACACACACACACATACACACACATGCATACAGTATATCAATGAAGTCAAATAAAATGATATTTCGAAAGCATTTAATGCGTATGTTTCAGATTATTACATAATAGGTAGTTGGAAATTCACTCCTAGCGGAATACCTTCCTCAGTCGATGCATTTCAAAATATAAACCAAATTGAGTCGATCAGTATATTAGGAGAAAAGGTGCGTATAGAGAGTGGGGGGAAGAGTAATGGAGAGAAGGAGAGATAGACAGAGATGGGAGAGATAGAGAGGGAGAGGAGAAACTATAGTTTGCAGACGGAAACTGAAAAGTCCATGTGTGTGTGTGTGTGTGTATGTGTGCCTTTGTGCCTGTATTTCCCACCGCTTGACAACCGGTGTTGGTGTGTATACGCTCCCGTAGCTTAGCGGTTCGGCAAAAGAGACTGATAGAATAAGTACCAGGCTTACAAAAATAAATAAGTGCTGGGTCGATAGGTTCGACTAAATTTTTCAAGGCGGTGCCCCAGCATGGCCGCTGTCTAATAACTGAGACAAGTAAAAGATAAAAGATAGATAGATAGATAGATAGATAGATAGATAGATAGATAGATACATACATACATACATACATACATACATACATGAACGCATGCATGCATGCATACATACATACATACATACATACATACATGAACGCATGCATGCATGCATGCATACATACATACATACATACATAAAACAGATGGAGAAGGAAGGAAAGAAAACGAGATATACATTTAAGTATGTGTGTGTATGTGTGTGAGAGAGAGAGAGAGAGCGAGTGTGTGAGTATGTATATGTACATATTTTTTCGTGTGCGTGCGTGTGTGTGTATGTGTGTGTGTGTGTGTGCGTGTGTGCGTGTGTGTGTGTGTGTATTGATATGCATATTTGTCTTGAAAATAGTTTCGATCTTAGCACGTCAAAAATGTCTGGTGTTCTTTGCAGAAATCCATCAGGATTTTTCCAAATATTTGTTTGCAATTGATGCTGCTTTCTTGGGAAATAATTCTTGATCTTCGAGATGTCTAAACGTCACATATTTTTACTTCAAATGTCTCTCTCTAGAATTGATTTAGTAGTAGTAGTAGTAGTAGTAGTAGTAGTAGTAGTAGTAGTAGTAGTAGTAGCAGGAGCAGTAGTTGTAGTAGTTGTTGTTGTTTATGATGTAGTAAAAGTAGCAGCGGAAGCAGCAGCAGCAGCAGCAGCAGCAGCAGTAGTAGTAGTAGTAGCAGTAGTAGTAGTAGTAGTAGTAGTAGTAGTTATTGTTTTTTGTTGTTGCTGTAGTAATGCAGTAAAGCAGCCGCAGTAGTTGTAGTAGTAGTAGTAGTAGTAGTAGTAATTATTGTTGTTGTTGATATTGTTCTTGTAGTAAAAGCAGCAGCGGAAGCAGCAGCAGCACTCGCAGCAGTAGTAGCAGCAGCAGCAGCAGCAGCAGCAGTAGTAGTAGTAGTAGTAGTAGTAGTAGTAGTAGTAGTAGTAGTAGTAGTAGTAGTAGTAGTAGTAGTAGTGCTGGCTGAGGTGGTTCAAGTGGTGACTGTGGTAGCGACAGCGGTGTCGGTGGTAGTGACGGTTGTGGTGGTGTAGGTGGTGACGGTGGTGATGGTGGTGGTGGTGGTAGTGGCGGCTGCGGCAAAGGCGGCAAAGGCGGCAGAGGCGGCAGCGGTGTTAGCAACGGTGACGGCGATGGCGGCGATGGCAGCGATGGCGGATGTGGCGTTTGGATTCGCCAGGAAAAACTGCGGCCATATATAATCACAACTGTTTGCGATATAAAGTTAATCTTCGTCAGATTCAAACCGCTCTTCCTTCCGCAATTTCTAATACGCTCCTAACTTCTGGCCTCCCTCTTTCTTCCTTTCTTCCTTTCATTTCGCCAGTTGTTTCGTAATCGGGTCAAAGAATGAATGAATTTGCAGTCCTTTTGTGTGGTTTTTATGCAATTGAAGAACCACAAAGATTCATCCATTTCTTCATCCGTTTCTCAGCTGAAAAATTACCTTTTGTTGTTGCTGCTGCTGCTGTTGCTATTGATGTTCTTGTCGTTGTTGTTGCTGCTATTGTTGTTGTCGCTGTTGCTGTTGCTATTGTTGGTGTTGTTGGCGGTGGTAGCAGTAGTGGTGACGTTGCTGTCGTCGTCGTCTTCTTCTTCTTCTTCTTCTTCTTCTTCTCTTCTTCTTCTTCTTCTTCTTCTTCCAATCAAGACTCACGCCATTAGCCACAAAGAATGATCTCTAATTCGAGCCTACTCTAAGCTACTAAGAATGCGTGCAGCAGCTTGAAAATCCACCCACCACACGCGTTAGACTGGCGGTTGCACGGGCTCGAAAGCTACGTAGTTACCCTCATTCCGTAAACGGTGACTTTTAACGGGTGGAGAGCTGAACCATCCTGGGGTACAGAGGATTCGCAATCTAGACTAGAGTCTGAAAGTTTACCACACCATAGTGGGTTACACCATGGTTCCTCTGCTTTGTGGTAGAAGTAGGAAGAAAGAGTGAGAGAAAGCTGTGGTGAAAGAGTACAGCCCCCCCCCCCGCGGAACATCATGGAGCTTAAATGTTTTTGCTCAATAAATACTCACAATGCCCGGTCTGAGAATCGAAACCGCGATCTTACGACCGCGAGTCCGCTGCCCTAACCACTGGGCCATTGCGCTTCCATACGTTGCTGTTGCTGCTACTACCGTCACTGCTGTCGTTGTTGTTGCTGTTGTTGCTGTTGCTGCTGCTGTTGTCTTTTACTATTCCCCTTATCGAGCAACCATACGATCAAAGGAGTTCCAGCAGCGAACTTTCTGTCCTCTTGTTTGTTTGTTTTTTTGTTTTATTTATTTATTTTTGTTTTTTTGCATATCAACATTATTGCCCAGCAGCGCATCTTTGTTTAAAGATAGAGTCAGATACGAGGAAAATTTCGTCGCTACTTCTCGTAAATCGAGCAACACCATGGTGTTTCCACCGCCGGTTGGAGGATGACTTTTTGCTGTTGCTAACAATAAGACTGAGGAGAAATATCTCAATGGAAGTAAAGCCCTGTAGCATCTTATATGTTCAATATAAAGAGTCGGGAAATGTCGATTTCCTGTGCGATTAGTAGACAAAAGCTTCCTCTAAAGATGTTCCACATGTAAAAACAATGACGAGTAATATTAGCCGATCAAAATCTTTTCTACTCTAGGCACAAGGCCCGAAATTTGGGGGGACCCCAGTATGCAACGGGTACTTAATTTATTTGACCCCGAAAGGATGAAAGGTAAAGTTGACCTCGGCGGAATTTGAACTCAGAACGTTAAGACAGACGAAATACCTATTTCTATTTCTTTATTACCCACAAGGAGCTAAGCACAGAGGGGACAAACAAAGACAGACAAACGGATTAAGTCGATTACATCGACCCTAGTGCGTAACTGGTACTTAATTTATCGACCCCGAAAGGATGAAAGGCAAAGTTGACCTCGGCGGAATTTGAACTCAGAACGTTAAGACAGACGAAATACCGCTAAGCATTTCGCCTGGCGTGCTAACGTCTCTGCCAGCTCGCCGATCAAAATAAAAACATTGCAAATATGAGCAGCGATATATGTCTTTAAGCAGACGTTTCGGCTTTTTTAAACCCCTCAACGTAAAATATTTACCTCAATTAATTATACACACACACACACACACACCACACACACACACAACACACACACACACACACACGTATTATTCTGCATATCTATAGCGATACTAATAACCAATAATACTTATATTTTACTGTAAAACCTCGGATAACTACAGAACATAAATATCAATTAACTACAGAAAGGGTGGTATTGTTGAAAAATGTACATGAAAGTTGCTAATCAGAGTAAATAAAAATGCCAAAACAACCAGAAAAATAAGAAAATTATATTTATCACTCTCCAATATTAAACAGGTTTGGTTGCTTTTAATATGGACAGTATAGGCGCAGGGGTAGCTGTGTGGTAAGTAGCTAGATTACCAATCACAAGGTTCCGGATTCAGTCCCACTGCGTGTTACCTTGGGCAAGTTTCTTCTACTATAGCCTCGGGCCGACCAAAGCCTCGTGAGTGGATTTGGTAGACGGAAACTGAAAGAAGCCCGTCGTATATATATATGTATGTATGTATGTATGTATGTATGTATGTATGTGTGTGCATATGAATTTGTGTCTGTGTTTGTCCTCACCCACCCACCCACGCACCTTCGTTCGACAACCAATGCTGGTGTGTTTACGCTCCCGTAACTTAGCGGTTCGGCAAAAAGAGCCGATAGAATAAGTACTAAGCTTACAAAGAATAAGTCCTGGGGTCAATTTGCTCGACTAAAGGCGGTGCTCCAGCATGGCCGCAGTCAAATGACTGAAACAAGTAAAAGAGTAAAAAGAGTAAAGAGTATGTTAAGGCGGAAAGCTGACGGGATCATTACCGCGCCAGGCAAAATGCTTGGCAGCGTTTCATCTGTCTTTAGTTCTGAGTTCAAAATTCCTCCAAGGCCGACTGTGCGATTCATCCTTTCCAGGTCGATAAAATAAGTACCAATCGACTACTGGAATCGATATAATTGATTTGTTCCCCTCTCCTGAAATTGCTGTCTTTGTGCTAAAGTTTGAAATCAACATCTACAGTATGTTGTAGTCATCGTTTCACTCATTTATTGTTATTTTCTATCATAAATGCTCTACCTAATTTTACAATACATATATGTGTGTATATGTGTGCATGTGTGTGTGTGTGTGTGTGTGTGTGTGTGTGGAGACACATGGCTTAGTGGTTAGAGCAGCGGACTCGCGGTTTCGAATCTCAGACCGGGCGATGTGTATGTTTATGAGCGAAACACCTAAGCTCCACACGGCTCCGGCAGAAGGTAATGGCGAACTTCTGCTGACTCTTTCGCCACTTTTTCTCACTCTTTCCTCCTGCATCTTGCAGCTCACCTGCGATGGACCGGCGTCCCGTCCAGGTGGGGAACCTATACGCCAAGGAAACTGGGAAACCGGCCCTTATGAGCTATGGCTCGAGAAAAAACAAAACAACAATATATATATAGTATATATATTATATAGTATATATATATATATATATATATATATTATATATATATATATATATATATATATATATATATACTGTTGTGTCTGTGGAGAGTCATTTTCTTTTTGTTCTTTATGACTTAGCACACTCACCGGTAAAATTTACACTTATTCCTTATTTTTATTCTCCTAAAATTTTCTAGCAAGGTTGCAAGACGCAACGAAAATTTTAGGAGAATAAAAATAAGGAATAAATGGAAATTTTACCGGTGAGTGTGTTAAATCATAAGGCACAAAAAGAAAATGACTCTGCCCAGAGACAACAGAATATGCTTCAACACACGAACTCATATAAAGAATCTTGCAAACCAAATCTAAAAACGAAATATATATATACACACATACATAAAATCAAAACCACCAAAACATGTATATTTACACATGGGTTCATGATCTTACAAACAGGTTACATGCATTTTGTAAAGGTTTTTAAAAGGACAACAGGTTTAGTTTATGCAAAAGCTGCACTTTTACAACATATTTGACATATTCCGTGCAAAAGCTACAAATGAGCATTGTTATTCATATTCACTGCAAAAGTTCCCGAAGAACAATATTTCTTACATAAACATGAGGCAGCACCAATACACCTTGGCCTTGGGAATTTTGAATCTGTAATTTCAAATTCTTTCTGTTTTTTTTTTCTTTTGTTCCGCTTAAATCAAGTAAATAGGCTAAAATTGAATTCCTTATACTTCCCAGTAAGTTGAATGTAAATGGTAATAGTGGAATATTGTGGAATATATGAAGTAGAATAATTAATAATGTAAATACAAATGCATATATCGCATTAAATATAGATTGGGGACGCATAGCGTATTACATATCTATTGATTAGATTTACGTATGAGAAAAAGGAGGAAATTAATTTGATCAACAGAATTTATTAGCATAAAAACATTGGTTGAATATTATGAGACAAATAGGAAAGCAGAATGAACTTTCGAATCCGCCCCCACCCCAGAAGAAAACAATAACCAGAACTACTCCAGACAATCGAGTAAGTTGGAAAGTAAATCATATTAAGCGGAACAAATTCGACAGATTTAAGTGGTTAGGTGTTACAAAAAAGTGCATACGCAATTACACGCAGCGTATTATATTGATAAATCAATGACAAAAGAACGGCGGTTGTGACAGGAAGTTCATAAATTTATGAAATAATGCCTGTTCTTTAGCCATTCATTTATTAATTGTATCCATTAACTCACCATTTCTATATACAAAGACCAAGAAGAAAACGTGCTGAAACAAGTTGTGTGAAACAGTTTGTTTTAATGAGGTACCTCTTGAAATTAATAAAGATTCTCATATCTTCCATCATCTTCCGTTTCTCTCATTATATATAAATCTCTTATTATAAAAGGCAGATTTTATCTGCCTCCCTTTGTAACTTATAGAAATCTACAATATAGGATTTCTTCAATTACAATTTACCTAGCATTTTTAAGAGTAGAATGCATCGGGTCATGCCAGGTCCAGTTTTTAAAATTTAAACTCCAATTAAGCAAAATTTACAGAAAACTCACATTCTGGTGTGTATGTCAAATGCTTTTCTTAATGTGGTTTACACCACAGGACACGCACACACACAGTGTGCAACGAATAAAATGAAAGTAAATAGCGACAGAGTGATTTGAGGAAGACTAAACTGAAAGTATTTAAACCACTACTCAAAAAATAAAAAAAAACACGCAAACAGAAACAAATAATACATAACGATTTACTCCTCACACAATTTCTTCAATTAGAGTTACCTAAGATTTTTCAAAGTACTCCATTCGGTCATGCCATAATATATTTCTTTCAATTTCACCCCCAATTAAGACAAAATTCGAGAAAACTCAATATTTTAACATTTCACTCCGAAAGCATTGATGTACATGTGTGCGTGCGTGAGGTGTGTGTGTGTGTGTGTGGTGGTGTGTTTGATGGGGTGTGCGACACAGAAAGTGTGGTGTGTAAGTGAAGTGCTTTGTTAGTGTGTGTAAAGAGACAGACAGAGTGAAAGACAGAAATAACTGAACTTTTTTTATTCACTTTTTGTAGTGAGTGACTGAGAGAGAAAAGAGAGAGAGAGGTTATGTATGTATATATGTATGTATGGCTTCAGTGACACACACACACAAAAAACACATACCTACGTACACCTAAAGCACGCACACACACACACACAAGTGGAGCGCGAACTTCAAAATTTTGGTAGTATTAATTTGCGAGCGTACTTCTAAGCGCGCGTAATTGAAAGTTTTCACTATGATATCATCACGTGCGAAAAAATTCGAAGGGTTTTGAACAATTGAGATACAATGTCACGCCTGTATTGAAACCATTGCTAAGCTGCCGTAATTGCTTAATTAAGACTTTGTTTAAATTGAAAGGGGCAAATATGTGACGAGGTTGAAAAAAATACCCCAGAAAAAAAAATGTACTGCTGGTATTTATATAATTCACTACTATTTTGCTACAATGTCATGAAAAGAAAAAATTTAGGTATGTAAATCGAATTCGCCACCCCTTTTCCCCGTTCGCGTTTGGTAAAAAAAATATTATTTAAGTTTTTAATTATTTACTTTGTTCAAAAAATATTAATATTAATTAATTTCAAGAATTATTTAATTTTATTCTGTAAAATAGTAATTAATTCATTTATCTGTAAATCCGCGAGGTTGTTACTCAGGCACCTAGAATGGTAACCTTCAACTAACACTATCTCCTCCGAGACCTGCGGCGCAAGTTGACCAAAATTGAGAGTATGGTAGAAGAAGGGTTGCTCTTCCTTCCGTAGAACATAAAATTCAAATCGGACCATGTTAACACCAAAAATTATTTACATTAAAAAGATGCTTTTTCTATGAAAATCCCTATTTTTTACGATTTTTTCACTGCTGTGTCGCCACTTTTCGGTGTATTTCGACCAGAAAAATGTTCACAAAATTTTTACTTTTCAAAATTACAATTCCAGCGGGTCGAAACAAACCCGAGCAACGCCGGGCGATACTGCTAGTATATATATAAATATATATACATACATACATACATACATCGTGGAAATCACCTAACGACCGAATAAGACCCCTACTTAAACTCATTAAGTTCACGCATTTGGATTTCGAGAATCCAAGAAAATCCTTGGTCGTGAATTTGCTTTCAGTGAATAAAACGTTGCACAACAATGGACCCACTTTTCAGCGCAACCAGCTATCAAACCATTGGCACAACAGAGGTTCAGATGACCAGAAACCAATTGCACTTCGGCTTTTTTAATACGTGTTTACCTTCTCCTAGAGGTAGCTCTAACGAGGACTAGGGGGTTCACAGGCTTAGTAAACCCATAGCTGGGAACCTAGCACGTGCTACTACTCAAGGTGGGAATAGACCTATGAAGAATAGTAGCTACGAGGTGGTTCCTTTCGCCTTAAAACTCTGGTCCTCCTGTACTAGGGCCTCACAACTGGATGCAGTATAAAGTCATACCCAAGGCAAACACACACACACACACACACACACACACACACACACACACACACAAAAGAGAACCTTTATGGCGAATTACAGCTCTTGTACCCTGACTATTAATTCTCATTTGTACCTATCATCATAGGTGCATTAGGTTACTTACCAACAGATTTTCACAAAAACTTATAAATAATCGGTTTCACGGAGAAAGAGCAAAAGAAACTGATGCGGAATCTCCAAATCCAATCTACTAGTGGCACAGTGAAGATTTGTAAGACATTCCAAAAATTCTCCGTCTGAGATTCTAATGTGTTGAGATACACACACTTGGGTATATGCATCAACAGTTCAACCAACACACCAACTCAACCACAGATTTACTAACACCGGGGACTTTCTTAAAATGTCTTGTTGCTTTGTTAACCATCGACTTGAATCTCTCAAGATGAACTGAAATAAAACTCAAAGAAAAACCATACTATACACACATACATACATATACATAAATACATACATACATACATACATACATACCAGGACGCCATGATAGATCGTTAGCTCCTACATGCATTTTTTTCTCTCCTTGTTTTTTTTTTCTGTGTATCTTTCGGTCGAAGAGCGTAGGTTCGAAACGTAAAATACTGTTTCTATTCCTGAGCGCTATACTAATACATTTGTTTGTTTGTACTCCACCTGCCTTCGACTTTTGTTTATTTTCGTAAACCTTCCTTTACATACATACATATGAAGGAGCCTTGGATCTAGGTTAGAAACCGATTCTTTTTCTATTGGCAAGAAATCTTGAAATAAAACTGATAAACATACATACATACATACATACATACATATATACATACATACATACATACATACATACATACATACATACATACATACATACATACATACGTACGTACGTACTTATATGAGATATAAAAGCAACTAGCAAAGAACATAACTTCAATAACATCAGCTAATCAAAATTTTGAAGTATAAAGACGGTTCAGTGTTAATGTGTGACTGATTTTATTTGCACATAAGATATGCGAAAGTTTTTTCTCTTTTTATTTTTCCTTTATTTACTTATTTATTTATCTATTTTTGCTTTTGAGATTTCAGATAAGTATGTAGGTGTAACCTAAAAAAATATGGGACAGTGAATGGATCTTTGTGGTATTCAATAGAGGAATTTGAAAATTCTTAATGTGTTGCTGCTGTTGTTGTTGCTGTTGTTGTATGCAACAGACGCTTGCTGCCTCGAGCTAGCGTTTTGTACTGTTTCTAAGAAACGTCGCAAATTGTGGAGTATTTTGTAAGTGGATAACAGAGAATGGAGTTGTAGAGCATTTTTCGATGGCGGTGAGAGTTAGGATGAAGCATTTGTGGGGTTTCGTTGGTGCTGTTAAAGCCATCGTGCATTATTCTATAATGAAAAATCTGTGAGTAGTGTATTGGTCAAGTTTAGTGGCCTGAATCCGTTTTTGAATTGGTGAGTGGAATATGAAGGTCAGTAATATACGACTTTCTGGACTTTTAAAGAAAGTCATTGCTAAGGGCTGTTTGATAGTTTATCTGATAAGTTAAGCTTCATTTGCCCAATTTCCAGACCCTGGAATTTTGTCACTATTGCTATGAATTTGAGCTATGAATTTTAGCTATTACATAGACACAGTTCTGAACTTGCATAAACATGGTCAAAAACCTTGCATCTGTGACCACCTATTACGTTTTTCAATTATTATGTATCTTAAAGAATGGTATCCGATATTTCTTTCTTTTCTTTCTTCTTTTTGGTGATAGTATTGTTTTGTATTAAGGTTATTTGGTTGGTATTTCTAGCAGTTCTAGAGACAACATAGTTTCTAGTTTCCTTCAATACCCAATAGTAGAAATAGTTTCCCATGTTAATGGTTGTTATGATTTGTCAGTGTTTTAAATGCTATATTGTATATTTGTAATTTTAACTGGCCCTGAATTTGAGATTTCACCATTCTTTTCTGATATGTCTGATGGAATTAAGGGGTCAAAACACGATCTAGGTCAGGGCGAAGAAGGTTTTTTTTCATATATATTTGAATGCCACATTGAATTAAGTGTAATCTAATTAGGCCTCATTAATAGAAAATGTTATTAATTATATGGAAAAAATGTAATTAGATTTTTTTGTGAAAATATAATTACAAATATTAAACTAAGAAATAATTGTAAACTAACCTTTAATGAGCATGTATATATATATATATATAATATATATATACAGACATACATACATACATGCATACACACACACATATATATATGCATGTGTGTGTGTGTGTGTGTGTGTGTGTTTGTACTTAATGAATATATATATATATATGAAAGCACGTAATCAAAACGAATATATTTTCTTTTAATGCAACAACCATTTCTCTGTATTTAAGGATCTCAAGGCCGAATATGGTTTTAATGATGCCGGTTCTCCACTCTTAGTTTAGGTGGAAGGTATGTAATTTGCGTTTTGTCCTTCTCTTTT
>NC_043001.1:46392995-46396933 GCF_006345805.1 Octopus sinensis | reverse complement strand
GTTTATATATTTTTTTTATTTATGTGCCCTTTTCAAGCCTAGCCAGGCTCATGTGCGTGGTTTCCCGGTTTCTATGGCGTATGTGTTCCCCTCAGCTGGACGGGACGCCAGTCCATCGCAGCGTTACTCAAGAAACAGGAAGAAAGAGTGAGAGAAAGTTGGGGGCGAAAGAGTACAACAGGGGTCACCACCACCCCCTGCTGAGCTTCGTGGAGCTTTAGGTGTTTTTGCTCACCCGGTCTGGGAATCGAAACCGTAATCCTCCGACCGCGAGTCCGCTGCCCTAACCACTGGGCCATTGCGCTTCCTTTCGTTTATATACGCACATACAAATAAATACGGTTTTATTTACTGTGTCTACCAAGATTCGGTCTACTTCTCTTCAACAATTTGCTTAAACAGCTGCACACATGACATCAATCCCAGCAAAATATATACTTTCACAGAAGTCTCTTTACTTCGGAAAGTTATCGAATGGTTATTTCACTGGTTTAAAACTCTAACTTGACTTCAGCATTTTTCGGTGTCTCCGTCTGCAGCAAAATGTACACCAAAATCTGATAGTTGCTTCCATTATATGAATCTATGTCATTGGACATACTTCATGTTAATTTTATCAGCCACACTCTTCCGTGTTCGCTTAGGGATTGTTGGAAGAGGATATTAACTTTGGAGTTTTCCTTCTAACCTAGACTGATTGGTTTCCCCGCAGCTAAGAAGCTCTATCTACCCTTACAAAAATCTATTGAACTCACACATGGGGCCCTTACAGGCGCTACCGTTCAGGGTCAGAACGGACCTGGGAATAATGGTAAATAAGAGGTGATTCTGCGCTCCCTACATCTCTAAAACTACCGAACTGGAGCCTCACCACTGGTTGCAGTTTAATGTCATACCCAGGACATTGATATTTTAAAAGTGAGTGTGAAACAGAACAGTACGTTGCTGAAAACGAGGAAATATTTGAGTCCATCCAAATCCGATATCAGACTTAAGAAATATTGTCGACAGCAACCTCATCTGGAGCATCTTAATGTCATCAATGAAGCGGTGGAAATACTGCTAAGCATATCAGGGATATTCAGCGTGACACGGAATGTGTCATGGTTGACCCATAGAAATACAGGTCCAAACTCATTTTTGTCAGCTGAGTGAACTGGAGCAACGTGAAATAAAATGTCTTGCTCAATGATACAACGCGTTGCCGGGAATTGAACTCACGACTTTACGATCGTGAGCTGAATACTGTAACCACTAAGCCACGCACCTTCACTGGATCAGAGCTGACCTGGAGCTAGACAACATTTTTTTTTCTAATTTAGGCACGCGGCCAGCAATTTTGAGGGGAAAAGCAAGTCGATTACGTCGATTTCAGAGCTCAATTGTAACTTATTTTATCTACCCCTAAACGACGAAATACAAAGTAAACTTCGTCAGCATTTGAACCCAGAACGTAAAAGGCTGGGGGGAAAATGCTGGCTGCTGAGCACCCCACACCTCGACTCGCTAACGATTCCGGCAACTCGCTAAACAACTACGGTGCACAACTGCTATTACCATAGTTACAATAACAACCACCACCAATGACACCAATACCTCCACCATTACTACTATTAAATAGTAGTAGTATTTGTAGTAGTAGTAGTAGTAGTAGTAGTAGTAGTAGTAGTAGTAGTAGTAGTATAGTAGTAGTAGTAGTAGTAGTAGTAGTTCAACCTCGACTACTACAACCCAAACTGTCACTAGAATTAAAATCACCCTAATCCTCTCACCCCATCTCTATCTTGTGGGAGACACCATCATACCCGTCATCAACGCCGCCACAATCAAAACAACCACTATAACCAGAACCACAACCACAACCACAATCAATACCACCACTACCACTACCACCTCTGTCGCCACCAGTGACGCCTTACTCGCAATACCTAAGGCTTATTCTTGTCTTCCCCATCACCATCATCATCATCAACATCATCAGTACCGTCTCCGCCGTCACGACTACGTACGTACTCCTCAATTTGTCCCAGATACCCGACTGTCAATCATATCTCGCAGTTTTATACGGGTGACCCTGTAGTCGGGTGTTTGTATGGGTGTGGGTGGAAGGAAGAACAGAAAGAAAATAACAGGGTCGGTGGAGGTTGCCGCTTCTACGTTTTCTGCAGTTGTTGTTGGGTGGTGGTAGTGGTGGCTGTAGTGGTGGTGGTGGTGGTGGTCGTCGTCGTCGTTGTCGTTCTAGTTGTGGTGATGATAATGATAATGATGATGATGATGATTGTAGTGGTGGTGGTGGTGGTGGTGGCGGTGGCGGCGGCGACAGAGGCCACGGTGAAGCTTAAACTCATTGTTGATTTTAGCTAGATGTCAATGCTAATGTGTTGGGCAGGGCGGTGGTTATTGTGGTGAGGGTGTTGTGGTTGTGGTTGGAGGGGGAGGTGGTGGTGGAGGTAGCGATGGTAGTGCCGGCGGTAGTGGTGGTGGTGGTGGTAGTAGTAGTAGTAGTAGTAGTAGTAGTAGTAGTGGTGGTGGTAGTGATGGCAGTGGAAGAAATGGTGACGACGAGGACAATGAGTCAGTCGTATCATACAAAAAGTATATTAAGGCGCAGGCGTGGCTGTGTGGTATGAAATTTGCTTCGGAGACACGACTGTTTCGGTTCAGTCCCACTGCGTGGCACCTTGGGCAACTGTCTTCTATTCTGTCCTCGGGCCGACAAACTCTCGTGAGTAGATTTGGGGAAGACAGAAACTGAAAAAAAAACCCGTCGTATCTATCTATATCTATCTATCTATCTATCTATCTATCTATCTATCTATCTATCTATCTATCTATCTATCTATCTATCTAGCTCTCTCTCTCTCTCTCTCTATCCCTCTCTGTATATATATATATATATTATATATATATATATATATATATATATATATATATTAAACTTACTTGGAAATGGATGCGTGGTGTTCAATTAAATAATATATATATATATATATATATATATATTAATAAAATAGAATATATGATAAATATATATATATAGGTATGTACCTACCTCTACATGTACTATAACAGCATATAGGTACAGACACAAAAAGAGGTCGAACACATAGAGAGACGAAAACACATGACACAAACCAAGGAACAAAGACAAGCCAAAAAAATATAGATTATAGGACAATATAGCATAACTATAAAATATATCTTCAGTATATAAGGTTTCATCCGACGAACGGGAACGTGAAACTCCTAGTAACAGGTTTCGTGAATTTCTGCTGCTTTTAAATAAAGAATATATATATATCGGTGCCCAGCACGGCCACAGCTCGTGAGCTGAAACTAGATGAAATGAGATGAAATGAAAAATATTTACTTAAACAAACGAGTTAAATACGTAAACAACGAGAGAAAATGGAGAACAGAATAAGTAAACACAGAGAAAGGACCCTTCATCAGTTGTCGGCTGTCTGTCTACTCCTCGTTTCGAGCATACGACGGGTTACATGCATATATATATCTATGTATATGTATATGTATATGTATATATAGGCGGCGAGCTGGCAGAAACGTTAGCACGCCGGGCGAAATGCTTTGTGATATTTCGTCTGTCGTTACGTTCTGAGTTCAAATTCCGCCGAGGTCGACTTTGCCTTTCATCCTTCCGGGGTCGATAAATAAAGTACCAGTTTCGCACTGGGGTCTATGTAATCGGCTTAATCCGTTTGTCTGTCCTTGTTTGTCCCCTCTATGTTTAGCCCCTTGTGGGTAATAGAGAAATATATATATATATGTATATATATATTTTTTGTGTGTGTTGTCTTTGTGTCTGTGTTTGTATTCCCTACCATCGCTTACTTAACTCATGTTGCTGTGATACGTCCTCGTCACTTTGCGGTTCGACAAAAAAAGAAATGATAGAATAAGCATTTGGTTTACAAAGA
>NC_043001.1:46370495-46387995 GCF_006345805.1 Octopus sinensis | reverse complement strand
AAAATCCGGCATGAACGTGTGTGTGTGTGTGGGGGGGGGGTGCATGTGTGTGTATGTGTGTTTGGAAATATTCTTTTCTACTCCAGGCACAAGGCCCGAAATTTTGGGGGAGAGGGTCTGTCGATTAGATCGACCCCAGTACGCAACTGGTACTTAATTTATCGACCCCCGAAAGGATGAAACGCAAAATCGACCTCCTATGTGTTTGGAAATATTGCATTATATATTGTTGTTACATATATGTTTTTATATGTACGTGTGTGTGTGTATAATTGTATTATTATATTTATGTATGTGTATGCATGCGTATCTATGTACACATGTATGTGCTTGTGTGCGTGTATGTATGTATTATTGTATGTATGTCGGTATGTATGTCTGAGTATGTATGTACGCATGTATGTATGTATGCGTGTGTGTGTGTGTGTGTGCGTGCGTGCACGCGAGTATGTTGTATGAATATTTTTCATATTCTCGTCTCAGTAGCTACAACAAGGTACCGCCAGTCAAAACTACAATCGATTGTAAACTTAATTGTATCGATACTAGTATTAATCAATGTTTTGTTTTTGTTTAAGACCTTTGCTCCCTATGAAACAAAGGCCATTGATGAGCCCCCCCCCCCACATTGCTCTCAATTCTGGGCCGCTTTTTCAGCTTCTTTCCAGTTGGATACGTGTTTATTTCGGATTTAGCTGCATTCTGTCTAATGTTTCCCCGAGAGAAGGCCTTCTCCCAGATCTCGTTAGCTTTGATTTTTCATCGGTACTTCAGTAACTTTGATTTTCTTCTAGGTAAGGATGTCGGCTCTACTTAAACACTTTTCACCTCTGTGAAAGGGTGCTCCGTATAAGTCTGGCCTCTTATCCTTTGACCTCTCTAGCATGAGAGGCCCTACATGAAGCAGGGGCTTTGCTAGAATTACTCTCAGGGTCAATGACCACATCACAAGGGATGGACTTTGTGCTGGACTTATTCTATCGGTCTTTTGCCGAACCGCTAGATTACGGGGACGTAAATACACTAACATCGGTTGTCAAGCAATGGTGGGCGGGGACAAACCCAAACACACACACACTCACATATATATATATTTATATATAGGAGGGCTTCTTTCAGTTTCCGTCTACCAAATACACACATAAGGCTTTGGTTGACCCGAGACTACATTAGAGGATACTTGCCGAAGGTGCCACACAGTGGGACTGAACCGAGAAGCATGTGGTTTGGAAACAAGCTTCCAAACGCCTCCGCCTATATTGACACTAGTACTAGATATTTACATAGCTTGGCCTTGTCTTGCTTTGGGCACTCAACACTTCGGTGAAGTTGTGGGGGCGCCATTATAACATGTAGCGTATCTTGAAAATTTTTAGATCTAGCGGAGCTCATCTCACAAGTGATTTCTTGCAACAGACAGAAAGACGGAGAAACAGACAGACACACGTACAAAAAAAAAAAAAAAGGAAAGTATGAGAAAAACGAAGAAAAAAAAAAGAGAATCGATCCCAGTAAAAGACTGACATTTTATTTATTGTTACCGAAAAAAAACGAAAGGTTAGGGTGACCTCAGCCGGATTTCATTCAACGTGTAGAGCGCCAGAATGATTACCATGAAATAATCTAACTTATGGTCTAATGGCTCACTTTATCCACTGCAGAAGGAAGAATACAAATGCAAATTTGGTCTGGACCAAATTTGAACTCAAAGCACAAACACACACACACACATGTAAGTCCATAGGTATATAAATCTTTCTCTCTCTCTCTCTCTCTCTCTCTCTCATGTATATATATATATATACACACACACACACACACACATATATATATATATATGCGTATATGTATATGTAGATAGGGTAAAGTCCAAGTTCTGTCCTCTTGAAGCCCATTTGCTTATTACAGTGTTACAAATCAATATGTAGTTGTTGTATTTACGTGCGGTGCATATGAAAGTTGAAAATTCTGGAAAATTTTGTTTGTACAGTTATTATATATCAAAAGAGGAGATTGAAAAATTTACTTGCTATTATTTATTCACCATTAGACATGCTTCAATTGCTAATAAAAATTGCAAATTTGTACTTGCTGGATAAACATGTAAGAAACATTTGGATAAAGTGTTTATATATAGTTATATATATATATATTTCTTTACTACCCACAAGGGGCTAAACACAGAGGGGATAAACAAGGACAGACAAACGGATTAAGTCGATTACATCGACCCCAGTGCGTAACTGGTACTTAATTTATCGACCCCGAAAGAATGAAAGGCAAAGTCGACCTCGGCGGAATTTGAACTCAGAACGTAACGGCAGACAAAATACGGCTACGCATTTCGCCCGGCGTGCTAACGTTTCTGCCAGCTCGCCGCCTTATATAGTTATATATATAGATCACTAGCCTCTACACTTCCTTTATTTTCTCTCCTTTTTTTTTTTTGTGTGTGTTCCTTTCTCTGGAAGAACGTAGGGTCGAAACGTTAAACACTTTTTCACTTCCCGAACGTTATACTAATACATCTGTTTGTTGTCTACACCACATGTCTTCATCTTTTGTTTTTTTTGTTTTTTTTTGTGAATTCTTCCTATATATACATATAACATGTATACACACACACAAAACAAATGCTCGTACGCGCACACACACATACACATACACACACAGAAACGATATGAGAGTGGTAGAATTGACGCGCTGTCCGGTTTAGCACGTTGGGTGCCTTTAACGGGGTTCACTCTTCTGCATACCAGTCAAGTCTAACTGTATGAGTCTTATAGTAGGCCCCAGTTTTGCCACAGTTTTGCAACTAGATAACTGAAGCTTTGCATAGGGGAATGGAACTTTATTTTATTAATAATGATGTAAATTAGTATAATGTTTTGAATAGAACATGGTTTCCCAGTCGCACACACGCTCGCTCGCGCCTGTATTCATTTCATCATTTCATCTAGTTTCAGCTCACGAGCTGTGGCCATGCTGGGGCACCGCCATTAATTAAAATTAACGTTTCCCATGTCGGGAATTGAACCCGGGCCGCCTGGGTGAAAGCCATGAATCCTAACCACTAGTATGTGTGTATGCATGCATACTCAACACCACATGTTGAGTTGCAGCTCAAGCCGGACTTTTAGTGGTGGGACCAAAGTGAGCACTCATACTACATACTTATTACATTATGTAGGTTGACGAAAACTTGTATACTCTCTATGTATAAACATACATACATGCACACAAGCATACATGCATACAAGCATACATACATACAAATATACACACGAGGGATGCTGAAAAGTTCTTGGTTTCAAGGATGTCGTGAAAGGCCTGTTTGGAGTCCCAACCCTCCTAGTTCTTTTACAGGGCTTAGAAAAACTAAAGGACAGCTGCAATAAGTGTGTGAATCTGAGAGGGGAATATGTTGAATAAAATCATAATTAACTGATCCTCTTGTACTTTCTTTTACCCAAAGCCGGGAACTTTTCAGCACCACCCCGTACATACATACGAACATACATACCTATCTTGCGTATTCTTGTTGCGTATTTTCATGAAGCTCGACACGAACCGTTTTCTGAAGTGCTTACATGTAACAATTCTAAACGAATCATCATTCCTGGACCAGCTGTCACTATCTTTTCTAAAATAACCTAGCAAAAATTTAAGCCATTTGTGAGATTGTGTTAGTAAACGCAAGCAAGACGAATATATATTTGTGTGTGTGTGTGTTTATTTTTTGTTTGTTTCAGTCAGTAGACTGTGAACATGCTGGGGCACTGCCTTGAAGGGTTCTAATCGAAATAAACCCTAGTACCTATTTTTTTAAAGCCTTGTGTTTATTCTAGCGGTCTCTTTTGCAGAACACCACTAAATTTCTGGGACGTAAACACATCAACACCGGTTGTCTAGCGGTGGTACTGGACAAACGCAGATATATGACCGCAGTCTGATAGCTAAAGCAAAAGATAAAAGATATATATATATATATATATTATATATATATATATATATATAGATAGATAGATAGATTAGATAGATAGATAGAGATAGATAGATAGATAGATATAGATAGATAGATAATAGATAGATAGATAGATAGATAGATCGATAGATAGATAGATCGATAGATAGATAGATAGATAGATTAGATAGATAGATAGATAGATAGATAGATGATAGATAGATAGATAGATAGATAGATAGATAGATAGATGATAGATAGATAGATAGATAGATAGATAGAAGATAGATAGATAGAATAGATAGATAGATAGATAGATAGATAGATAGATAGATAGATGATAATAGATAGATAGATAGATAGATAGATAGATAGATAGATATAGATATATGCTCCACGGGTTTGTTTCAGTTTCCGTCTAGCAAATTCACTCACAAGGCTTTGGTCGACTAGGGACTATATAGTATGAGACTCTTGCCTATGGTGCCACGCAGTAGGACTGAACCCGGGACTATGTCATTGGGAAACAAACTTCTTACCTTCCAGTAGTGGTAAGTGCGGTCTTTGTGGCTCATCTGGAAAAGATCCTTGGACCCCGCTACATGTCTAAATTCAAGAACTGAACTTTGTGGATCATGTCCATACGTGACAAAATACCTGTTACGGTTTTGGGACTCCCAAAATTACGGATAGAATCCGCATTTTTACTATGTTCTTGCACAAGCTTCCCATATGTCATAACATTTATTATTATTTTTTATATATATTGTTAATTTTTTTCTTTGACTTTCATCCTTCCGAGTTTGAGTAAATAAAGTACCAATCAAGTACTGTAGTCGGTATTATCAGCTCTTACGAAGGGGTGCTGAAAAGTTCCTGGCTTTTGGTAACAGAAAATACAAGAAGATCAGTTAATTATAATTTTATTCAACATATTCCCCTCTCAGATTCACACGCTTATTGCTGCGGTTCTTCAGTTTTTCTAAATCCTGTAAAATAATTCGGAAGGTTGAACTTTCAACCAAGCCTTTCGAGATACTCTTAAAACCAGAAACTTTTCAGTAACCCCTCGAACATATCTCTCTGAATTTCTGGCTTTGAGACTTCAAAAGAAATTAAGGCGTTGTGGTATTCACTTTGGACTTTTTTCGCTCTGAGTTCAAATCTCAACGAGACCAACTTAACCTTTTTATCATTCCCTGGCCGACGTAATAAATACCGGCTATAACCTAGCCCCAAATTTCAGTCCTTGTTTTATGTCTGTCTACAGTAAATGAAATACTAAGCTTTTTAGCAATGGAGATTAAAATATATATATATATATTAAAATAATTACTGACACACTCCATATGGAAAGTTGAAATATTGGGTTGTCAGATAAATTCGTTTTTTTCACCCATTTGGCACTCTACCATCATATGTTTGAAAAGAGATCAAATTTATTCAAAATTCCAAAACGATTAACAAAAGTTGTGGAGGAAGAATAGAACTACAAAAAACAAAAACACTACAATACTATGGTAAAATATTTTTCATATTAATTCAAATAATTGAATAAAGAATTAAATAAATGGTGGGTGGGGGATAAAATCCAACAGATTTACCTACCAACCCAATATAATAGCACATTTTATATGGAAAGTTGAAGTATAATAGCACGGTTTAAAGTTAGAAATTTGGAAAAATATATAGAAATCTAATTGTTTTATTAATTATACTTAAGTTTTAACAAACTTATGAACTATATATTTTTCAAAATTCCCTAGCATCATCCTATGGGTTTTGTGAAATCTTAAATTATAATTTTTCAAACCCGAGGACTCTGTTTGAGCATTCGTGCGCCAAAGTCTCTGAATTCTTATTTCTCCGATGTGGATATTTTTTTGCTCCATTTTTCCAGAGGCAACAAACCAAATACCAGAAATTAACTGCTCTCCATTCTGTTGAATATGTAATGTCGCTGAAAATGTTTGGCTCTGTGGTAATATAAAAACGAGTGCTTAAGTTTGTCCTGTCATTATTTTGGCGATTTTCATGAGTTCGGTGTTGAATCACACACACACACACACACACACACACACACACAAACCACACACACATACGCGCACGCACATACCACACACCACACACACACGCAGATACACGCACAAGGAATGATGAGCATAGTATTATATGTTTGAGTCAGTCATGATCTTTTCGATAATCGGTAAAATTCTTTACATCATTGTTTCTCAACCATTTTCCTCTTATGTACTCCTTTGATTACTACTTTATTCTGGTGGACACCCATAGCCATTCGAAGTTTAAAAACTAGCTTTATAGATGATTCTTTCAAAATTCCAATTTTGTTTTTCTCCCATTCACTTGTGTAGGTTTGCAGTAATACTCTCTAACAGAACATGTTTCAGTGGCCAGAAAGATGTTAAACTATGTTAAGCATTAGATAAAGAAACTAGCTGTTTCTTATAATAAATATATCTAAAGTAAAATTTGTCCGTGGACCCCAACATACTAAAATCTTACGCAGACCCCCAATCAACATGAAAATCTATACGATATTAAATGAAAGTTCTATTAATCATCTCTTCAGGCTAACTACAATTGCAAGACAGAAAAACAAACACCGGTTTTCATAGTCGAATTTGGTATATTAAGTATCTCGAAAGAGTGATATGTATGTATGTATGTATGTATGTATGTATGTATGTATGTATGTATGTATGTATGTGTGTGTGTATGTATGTATGTATGTATGTATGTATGTATGTATGCATGATGATGCATTATGTATGTTGTATGTATGCATGTATGCATGTATGCATGCATGTATGCATATGCATGTATGTATGTATGTATGTATGTATGTATGATGCATGTATGCATGTATGTATGTATGTATGTAGTATGTATGTATGTATGTATGTAGCATGTATGCATGTATGCATGTATGTATGTATGTATGTATGTATGTATGTATGTATGTATGTATGCATTATGCATGTATGTATGTATGTATGTATGTATGCATGTATGCATGTATGCATGTATGTATGCATGTATGTATGTATGTATGATGTATGTATGTATGTATGTATATGTATGCATGTATGCATATGCATGTATGTATGTATGTGTATGTATATGTATGCATGTATGCATGTATGTATGCATGTATGTATGTATGTATGTATGTATGTATGTATGTTGTATGTATGCATGTATGCATTATGCATGTATGTATGTATGTATGTATGTAGTTGTATGTATGTATGTAGCATGTATGCATGTATGCATGTATGTATGCATGTATGTATGTATGTAGTATGTATGTATGTATGTATGTATGTATGATTATGCATGTATGCATGTATGTATGTATGTATGTATATGTATGTATGTATGTATGTATGTATGCATGTATGCATGTATGTATGCATGTATGTATGTATGTATGTATGTATGTATGTATGTATGTATATGAGTTCGCGCGCATGTATATACATACACACACATGCACACGCATGCATTTTCATGTATGTGTGTATGTATGATTTTTATACCTATACAAATACGTATAAGTATTTGTATAGTTCAATAACTCTAGTTGAGCTATACTTTGATATGGGAAAAGTGTCCAACCCGTGACGTCAATAAATTTTTATTGTTCCTGACCGCCTACTGTCCACTTTTTGTTTTCGATACTGGCCAATGACTGCTTGAAGCTTATAAACTTCCTACACTTGGATCCCTGGATCTTACCTTATACGCTGCTGATATATATATATATATATATTATATATTATATATATATATATATATATATATATATATATATATATATATATATATATATATATATTATATATATATATGTGTGTGGTGTGTGTGTGTGGTGTGTGTATCATTCGCCCACATAACGTAACGTACGCATGCATATATACACCGCACACACATATATATATATATACATATATACGTTAGTTTATGTCGGGTGATGATAGAGGGTACTCAATACATGTTGTAGAGGATATCGTGTTTTTATCGAAACTGAAACTGAGAGGGAGAGGGGTAGACAGACAGACAGACAGACAGGTAGATAGATAGATAGATAGATAGATAGATAGATAGATAGATAGATAGATAGATAGATAGATAAGTTTCTTTATTGGCCACACAGGGCTGCACACAGATGGGACAAGTTACAAAGTAGAGCTTTTCTTTTGGGGGATGAAAAAAACAAAGAAACAAAAGAAAAAAAAAGGTTTTCGATCAAGAGGGATCGTAAAAGGGAAGAAAAGAACAAAAAAAATAAATAAAATAAAAAATAAAAAGAATAAAAGGAAGATAGATAGATAGATAGATAGATAGATAGATAGATAGATAGATAGATAGATAGATAGATAGATAGATAAATTCCAGGTAAATCAATAGGTATATGTGTTCCATTAGTAAGGAAGCATATTCATTGAAATAATGTTAAATGCTACCTCAAATAGGAAAAATAAATCTAATATTCTTGTGTATGTATGTATATATCTATGTATCTATGTATGTACGTATATAGGTGTCTATATGCTTAAGAAAGAACGTAATACATGAATCCATGCATCTATGCCACTATTAATGCATATGTGTGAGGAGAGGAGGGTGTCATCCTATGTAATAATCAAGTTGTTATATTACAAAAATAGCATCAACCGGAAGTCGACAGAAACAAACACTTGTAGTATGAATACATCTTTGTATTTAAAAAAAAATTTTTTTTTACTTTTTATTTACTTATTTATTTTTATTTCACTCAGCCGACATTTTGTTTTTCGTTCGTCTTTTTGTTTTATAACATTTTCTTATCAAACATGACTTGCAGACATGCAGTCTCGCAGACTCACTGACTCCTCAAGCTGATCTATTCGCAATTCTACGCCTACTGCCATCTGTCATTTTGAAACACACAGCGCTAAGCTAGACTATTCAACGACATCTTAAATACACTGACGATACTTTTCATTCATGTTTGTTTTTGTACTTGGGTTGTTGTTCTTGCTGTCGTTGTTGATGTTTCTATTATTGTTATTGTTGTTGTTATTATTGGTGTTGTTGTTGGTTTTGTTCTTTCTTCTTCTTCTCTTCTTCTTCTTCTTCTTCTTTTTCTTCTTCTTCTCCTTCTCCTCTTCTTCTCTTCTTCTCTCTTCTTCTTATTATTATATTATTATTATTATTATTATTATTATTATTATTATTATCATATCATTATTATACTATTATTATTATTATTATTATTATTATTATTATATTATTATTATTATTACTTTTATTATAATTATTATCATTATTATTATTATTATTATTATTGTTATTATTATTAAGATATTTCTTTAATTTCACTTCGCTGGGATTCCAAGAAGAAACAAGATTTTGTTTTTTTAAAAGAGTCGTTTTCTTTCATTAATTCTTTCTTTCTTTCTTTCATACTTTCCGTTTTCAATCGCATTGAAGAGTAAAAGGTAGAGAGCTGGGTGGGAGGGACTACGCTATTTTCGTCGAAAACACCTCGGATAGTATTTATTTTAAAACGGAAAGGAACCAGACACAACAGATTGTGAAACCCCTGTTACTATACAAAAAGAAAAATGGATGATTTATATATATATATATACATATATATATATGTATACATATATATTATTATAGATAGATATATACACACATATATATACATACATACACACATATAAATATATATGGGGGATCCATGTGTCTGTATATGTACCCCATCACCGGTGTTGGTGTGTTTACGTCCCCCGTAACATCACACTTCGGTAAAAGAGACCGATAAAATAAGTACCAGGCTTTACAAAAATACTAAGTACTGGAGTCGATTCATTCGACTAAAATTCTTCAAGGCCGTGCTCCAACATGGCCGCAGTCTAATGACTGAAACAAGTGAATATGTATGTATGTATGTATGTATGTATATATATGTATATATATATATATATATATATATATATATATATATATAGGCATACATACATCCATGCATACATACGTACATACATACATACATACATACACACGTACTTATACGTGTGTGTGCGTACGCATGGTAGAGTGGGGTGTCTATATCTTTTGTTATACTTTCAATCCTTTCTGTAAAGAAGTGGGTGGTATAAAACTAAGAAACGAAGCTGTAGCACTGCACCAGTAAAATGTTACTTCAAAAATAGGAAACTATGTTGAATATTTTCTCTTTTTCTTTCTCACTGGGATATTTTCATGCTATCTAATTGAATTTGCTGATATTTATATAGTCTAGTTTGTGGTTCTAATATTTTTTTCCCTTTTGTGTCATAAATATCGAAAACTAAAGTGTTCCATACAAACGCAGAGTAGAATGCAGTTATATAGTTTAGTCCCTGTTGTTACTCTTTTACTATAGTTTCATGCTAGCGCTTTGTAATTTCAAAAGCAGCGATCTTCAGTGAACTTTCGCAGTAGTTCTGGAACAAAAAAAAATAATGCTTTCTTTTTCTTACATACAAATTCAAGCACAAACACTCACGCATACTCATGCAAACAAATTCACAAACGCCCTTACGTACCTACGCGCACGCACACACACACATACATGTGTGTGTGTGTTCGCGTGTGAATGTATCTATATATTGTAACCAAAGGATTATGTTGCATGACCAACTATAAAATTAAGAAAAACAAATTGATGATGTACTTTTCTCCGTATTCTTTATAATTTTTTGATGTGTGTGTGTGTGTGTGTGTGTGTGTGTGTGTGTGTGTGTGTGTGTGTGTGTGTACATTTTAGGAAGTTAAAAATTATAGCCTGTCAGAGTAACCATTGGTTTCACACTCATAAAGTGCCATGTATGCATATGTATGTATATTTGTATGTATGTATGTATGTGTATTTGTACGTATCTATGTATGTATGTATCTATTTATCTATCTATCTATCTATCTGTCTATGTATGTATGTATCTCTCTCTCTCTCTCTCTCTATATATATATATATATATATATATATATATAGAGAGAGAGAGAGAGAGAGAGCGAGAGAGATATAGATATATGCTCGAAATGAAGAGTAGGTGGACTGCCGACAACTGATGAAGAGTCCTTTCTCTGTGTTTAGTTGTCCTGTTCTCCATTTTTTTTCTCGTCTGTGTATTTAACCAGTTTGCTTACGTATTTCATGTTGTCTGAACCGTTGGTGATGTCCTGTACCCATATATGCATGTATATCTCCGTCCAGCCATGATCGACCGCTAGCCACTAAAGCGTTCTTTAGTTTCTGTTTATTTTCTCGTGTTCCTTTCTGTTGAAGAGCGTAGACTCGAAACGTAGAAGAGTATCTCACCTTCCCGAGCATTAAACTAATACACCTGTTTGTTGTTTATACACCTGTCTTCGTCTTTTGTAAATTCCAACTATATACATATTATAAATTATAAAACGTGCCTGATACACCCTATAATGTATACAGTTCAGTATGTGTTTGTCATTAACTGGATTACACTACTGGATCTAAATTTCGTCCAGACGACCTTCTTGCTCAACTGCAAACATGAACAGATTGAGAAAAAATATACTATAGCTATTATATAAAAGAGCATTTTCATTGCTTGTAAACACAGAATGCCAACGAAGAATATATTTACGTCTGAACTTCTCTATGGAAAATATCCTGATTTAACCACAGAAACCCTACATGAAAGTACACGCCATAAAACAGAAAGGATGATAAAATATATGGGATGGAATGTATTTTTGCATTTCTTTATCTATTTATTTATTTATTTTTGCATTTATGAGCAAAGAGATAACAAAACCATATAAGAAGAGCATGGTCTCAGTTTCAAATCCCAGATGTGCCTAACACAATAAAGATTTAGACGCCCTTGAAAGTAACTTTTTTTGTATGATGTATAATGTAGAATTTATAATAACGATTTCCCACTCAAGCTAAGCCCGTTCTTGAAACAAATAGAAGCAATAAAATGTCACCAAAATCCATAATATTAACATACAAAACTGCAGCTTTATACGAGATAAGTTATGATACATTTTTACCTGTACAAGTTTCTAACAGATTATTTAGTTAACGTAAACAAGAAACCGAAAGCATATTCACAAAACAGGCAAGATACGCTTTAAATGTTTTCACTACACTGAAACGCAAAATTTATTTCTAGAAAACACAATAATGTAAATTATTAAATATGGCAAAAATGATTTAGATACAATGTATTTGATCGAGTACAAGTCGCACAATTATATACTTGATTTCAACCGTAAAAAAACTGGGGTACGATTTATATACAAGGCAAAGCTAAAACTATAAAGGGAAAAATTTCGTACCAAGATTCATCACAAATTTGGGGTGCAACCGATACACACACACACACACACACACTCTCTCTCTCTCTCTCTCTCTCTCTCTCTCTCTCCTCTCTCTCTCTCTCTCTCTCTTTCTTTCTCTCTCTCTCTCTTTCTCTCTCTCTCTTTCACTCACACATACACACATCGCGTATGTGACTCTCAAGTAACAGCCACACCCTCAGTTTTATATATTGATATTAAATAAAGTGCTTTCAAATTCTGCCAAGGACAACTTTGCTTTACATCCTTTCGGGGTCGATGAAATAAATACCAGTTACACAGTAGGGTCGATGTAATTGACTTGCCACCTTCTCCAAAATTTCAGAACTTGTGCATAAAGTAGAAAAGATATTAAATAAAATGTTGATTACTTATAGCATGAAAATTAGTAACTCCAATTCTCTGAAACTAATGGATCTGTTGTGTATATAAACCCATTGGCTACTTGTATATCATGGATTGATTAAATGATGCAGATAACTTCTGATGAGAATGCAATAAGGTTCAATAATCGATTAAGGGTGTTCATCATCAATTCACGGCGAAATTTTCCATGTTTGAGTATCTACTATGTTGGTTTATCAACTACATATGTGGGAAATTCTGTCTGTGGGTGTGTTTGTGGAGTTGTTAGCTAACTCCTCCTACATCGTTTTATCGATTTTGATGAAACTTGACACGTGAGTAGAACTCATGTCTGGAAACCGCAGATTGTTGAGAAAATCGATAATAGGGCCCCTGGAAGAGATCCTTATATATAGCCAAGGGAAATTACCCATTATTATTCCTAAATTATTTGGTAAAATGATATTGAGTATGCTTATTTCTTAGTATTTGAACTGTTAGAGTTATTTCCGTAATGTATCCAGTACAACCCTTAAACAAGTAAATAGTATTTTCCTAAATAATAGATCCACTAATTTCGGTTAGTGACGAATATACCAACACTAGCGCATCTCAGGGTAATATTCTCTGGGAACGTACAAAAGCCCTTTTCAGACTTATTTACTTTGAATTGTTATTATCTCATATCTGATTAACCTGTTATTAAGTAACTTGCTTCACGATTTTAGTATACATACGCTATTAGTATTTCCTCGTATGTTCTATATACACTGGGAACGCATAACCTCAAACTCCACCATTTCAAACTCCAACATCACGATCATCTTTGCTAGTACTACCAAACTACGATTACCGTCACAACCACCGCCACCACCAACATCACCACCGCCATACGTCCACCATTACCAATTCCACCTGGAATGCTGGTGCTACTACTACTACTACTACTACTACTACTACTGACGAGGACACCATGACCACTTCTAGCATTGCACTGTCATACCACCTCCTATATATACATCAACACAACTAAGGATTTCTACTCGACTTGCTAAAAATAACAGCTGGCACGTTTACTAATGTGGTCCTGAGTTCTTTGTACTAAAAATAAAGCCGGGATGGTCACTGTTGGAATGCTTTGGTTATAGGCCTACCTATTCAGGGTTTACCTGGGGTTAAACAACAAGAACAGCAGCACCGCACCTCACCCCTGCGAAATTTCATGGTCACCCATTAATAAATCTCACACCTACTCTGAAGTCTCTCCTCTCCCCACTCCTTCAAACTATCGTTCTCTTTCTTTTCCTTATCCACCCACACCACTACCAAACTCCATTTCAAGAACCCGTGACTGTGACGTATCATGCAAAACGCATTGATCTTTTTTTAACCAATAGCAATCCTAGCTTGGTTTACCCCCCCCCCTCCTCACCACCACCACCACCACCATCACGTCCCACCATCATCATTCTTCTTCACATTCTCAGTAGAGATGTGTATAAGCCAATGTGCGTGTGTGTATCTGTACGTGTATGCATGTGTGTGTATATGTGTATGTATGTGTACGTGTATGAGTGTGTATTTGTAAACGTGTGGCTTCGAACACGTTTGCGTTTGCTAGTGTCTGCGTGTATATGCATGTCTATATGTGTGTGGTTATGTGTATAAATTTATGTGTACACATGTGTATTTGTATGACCATGTGTATGCGTATATGTATATACCTATTTACGTAAGTATGCATGTATGTATGTCTGCATATAAGTATATATGTAGCTGCATACGTTTTAATGTATGTACGAGTCGGTCTGTCTGTCTCTCTATTTGTATGGATGGATGTATGTATGTATATATGTGTGCATATATGTATATATGCATGTATGCATGCATGCATGTGTGTATGTATGTATGTGTATGCATGTATGTATGTATGCATACATGCATATACGTATGCTTGTGTATGTATGTGTACATGTATGTATGTATGTATGTATGTATGTATGTATGTATGTATGTATGTATGTATGTATGCATGTATGTATGTATGCATGTATATATATGTATATATGTATGTATGTACGTATGCATGTACGTATGTGTGTATGCATGCATGTATGTATGCATGTAAGTATGTATGCGTGTGTGTGTATGTATGCATGTATCTATGTACGCATGTATGTATGTATGTATGTATGTATGTATGTATGTATGTATGTATGTATGTATGTATGTATGTATGGACGTATGTATGTATGTGTGCATGTATGTAGATAGGTGTTCTTTTTCTCTTTGTAATTTTGAGTTCATTTGGTCGGTCTTCTGCTTGGTAGTAAGGTTTTGAAGGAAAGCATCTTTTGTTAATCATCCATTAAATCTTAAGAATGTCTTACAGATTTTTATTGTCCCACGTATCGTAATAATTTGTAGCGTGTGGTTTAAGGAGCTATATTCTGTCCTCTCCCCACAAAGACTCAAGTTCTGCCATACTTTGCTCCAAACCAGTAGGTACATATTCTGTTGATCCAAAAATAATCCTTTCTACAAAAGGCACAAGGCCTGAAATTTTGAAGCAGAGAACTAGTCAATTACATTGTATTTTAATATAGTTTCTGTTCGATCCAAGCCTTACAAGTGAAACTGGATAGGAGGAAACTTTGCAGAACCTTGACAAATTGACTGTATCGATAATTCAATGGTCAGCCCTTGTCAGATACTGTATTACTCTGATTCTGCCTGAGAATTACGTTAAAGGTATATGTTTCTGTGGAATACTCGTCCACTTCCACGTTAGTTTAACGAGTAATTAGTTTAGTTGATGGGGCAACTAAATGCTCATCGTCTTGACTAGTGATTCTCAACCGGAGTCCATATGACCTCTGAGGGTCCATAGAAGATTTTGGGGGGGTCAACACCAGTAAAATAGTAAATTGGGGATCCGCAGTAGTATTTTAAGTGTTGGCGAAAATTCTTGCTTACGATGCATTTATTGCAAGAAGCAGCTAGCTTTATTTCTCTAACATTTTATATGGTTCAACCTGCACAAGTTAGTGTCTGAAAATCAAAGTAGGAATTTTAATATAAGCTTCTATAAATCTAGTTTTTAAGCATGAAATGGCTCTGGGGTCCACCAGGATAAAATAATAATCAAAAGGGCTTCATAAATAAAAAAAACAAATATCGGTTGAAAACCTCTGGTCTAGACTAGTGCTCTGTAACCTTTTTTCAAAATTCGGCGGCACACCTGAATTAAAGATATAACTAAAAGTATAGGGAAAAAGTTATATTCAGGTTACACTGCAGCACACATAGCATCGTCTCGTGGTACACCAGTGTACCGCGGCATGCCGGTTGAGGAGCACTGGTCTAGACTAACGTAAGCTACGACACATCTTTTATCTTTCTTTTATTTGTTGCAGTCATTGGAGTGCAGTCATGCTAGGGCACCGCCTTGAATCGACCCCAGTACTTGGTTTTGTAAAGCCTGGTGTTTATTCTATTGATCTCTTTTGCTGAACTGCTAGATAACGGGGATGTAAACAAACCAGTATCGGTTGTCAAGTGGTGATGGAAGGAAAGCTTTTATTATGATTTTGCTACACAACATCAGCAACAACAGCAATGTCATACTTTTTATACGACGAGACACAGGTTGCACAATGTAGTCTTACATTATGAAATCTAAACAAAAAAATATTTAGGAAAGGATGGTCACATCTGGAACACATTTACACATGAGTCTGCTTAATTAAAGCAAATCTGGGAATTAGACAACTATAACACACTCACGCTTTCTCTGAAGGCAAAAGATCAAACGATGAATAATTCTTTGTAATGTAGGCGTAATGAGGGTAAATTACACTGAACCAGTACGCACCTGGTACTTATTTTATCGACCACGAAAGGCAGATCCGACCACGGCAGAAATTGAACTCAGCATCTAAGCCGGAACAAGCACCGCGAAGCACTTCGCTCGGCGTGCTAACGATTCTGCCAGCTCGCTGCCCTAGGAAGAAATGTAATTAATATAACCCTAAATATACGAATTCAAAAGAAAAATAAGGGAAGGGCATGGCCGGCATAACTCTGATTATAAGTCACTACTATAAGGGCTGAAACGACAACGGCGATAACAGAATTGCCATAAACTACATCATTCCTTTACATATAGGGTGATAGGTACAAAGATGACAATCAGAGTTAACATGACTCACTTTGTTTGACTTACAATTTACTGCAAACTAATAAATTTTTTAAAGCCTATTTGCTTTGACTCAACTTCCGCTTAGATGGCTATCAATCTGACTTCAGACTGAATAACTGACATTGGTAACTATGCTCTTATACATACGTACGTGCGTATGTATATATGTATGTATGTATGTAGTATGTATGTATGTATGTATGTATGTATGTAGTATGTATGTATGTATGTATGCTCTTATTCTTTTATTCTCTTGTTTCAGTCATTCGACTGCGGCCGTGCTGGAGTATCGCCTTAAAGGGTATTAGTCGAAGAAATCAACCCCACGACTTATTCTCTGTAAGCCTATCGATCTCTTTGGCCGAAAAGCTAGCTTACGGGGACATAAATACACAAGCATCGATTGGTTGTCAATAGATGGTAGGGGGACAAATCAAGACACACACACACACACATATATATATATATAATATAGATATATAATATATGATATATATATATATATATATATATATATATATATATATATATATATATATATATATATTATATACAGGCGTGGCTGTAAGAAGCTTTCTTCCTAACCACATGAT
>NC_043001.1:46360495-46365495 GCF_006345805.1 Octopus sinensis | reverse complement strand
ATAACAATGACGTAAGTGAAAGTGACGGAAATATCTGGCTAAAACCCAAGAATATGCTGCTTCCGTTGAAACTATAATCAAGCCGCTATTATGTTACATAACTTCGAGACATTTTGGCATAGCTTGGCACCGCTTATTTGACGTTGCTGAATCGACGTTGACTTATTTGACATCCGACATTTTTATGTTTCTCTCGTTTCTCTCTCTCGCCCTTTCTGTCTCTCTCTTTCCTTCCCTCTCGCTCACTTTGTATGTGTGTCTTTCTGCGTGCGCGTGTGTGTGCGTTTGCCTCCAATGCTAAAATAGGTACAATGTCCAAAATAGGCCATAGTCCAAACAGGCGCGCTCATTCGTCTCATGACTGTGTTACATTCTTTCAGTAATTAGTAATATAGACATACTAAGTGCTTTGCAGAATATGTTCTGCTACAGGAGATGTTATCAGTACTGGTTCTATTTCGTTGTTATATGACAAAATGAGTAGAACTTCGGACAAGATATCACGTGGTGTTTAGTTACATCCGTTTGAGCAGTGAATACAAATCATGCTGTGTACGAATTTGTCTTTCGTCTTTCAATAAAATAAATACTAATTAAGTATCGGAGTCGATACAAACAACTATGCCCTTCTAAAATTTGTAACCCTGTTCCTACGTATGTAAGAAATATCTTATTACTTGCTTTCGAATACGAAAGGGAAGCAGAACTTTTAAGTATTATATTAAAAACAAAAACATCGTTGGCGTTATAGCAGTATATTATATCATAGGCATTTAGCAAGAATAATTTGTATACAACCTGAGATCTTTTATCTTTTACTTGCGCTAGATTGCAGGTTCATTGGGGGTAGCGGGTTGAAAGGATTAGTCGAGCAAATCTATCAACTAATCCTAGAGATACAGAATCGTTAACTTCAGGAGACATGAACAAGCCAATATCGGCTGTCGTGCGGTGGCAAGGGATAAGCATAACGAGACACGAGCGCACACACACACACACACACACACACACACACACACACACACACACACACACACACACACACACACACACACACACACACACAAGACATTGGTCGGCCCGGGGCTATAACGAAAAACTAGTTGCCCAAGGTACCGGACAACAGGCTTTTGGTGTTCGATGTTTAGTAAAAAATAAAGTGGTTCTAAATCGAGCTTCTTACCCATATAACCTACTCCTGCGCTTATACAAAACGATGAAAAATATGAAACAGAATCATCGGAGGCTTATTAAGTAAGAAGCAGACGACATTCACCGTAGCAGACGACATTCACCATAGCAGACGACATTCACCATAGTAGACGACATTCATCATAGCAGACGTAGATGTCTGGCGTCATCATGAGATATTGATAAAGGTCACTAGCACATACGCCATTGAAAATAGCTGTAAGAACAGGCATGGTTTTATTTTTTAATTGACTGGGTGTTATTCACAGAAAATTATTTAAATTATTTTTTAAAAAATGGGTGGGCACAACGCATTAATAAATTTATCAGCATATCTCTCCAATACATCACTAAATGTTTGCAAAACAAATATTTGATACATTTCCGACATAACTTTGCGTGGGTATAAAGGCACAAGCACGGTTGCGTCATTATGGAGTTTGCCTCACAACATCCGTCGTTTCGGGTTCGATTTCAATGCACGGCTACTTAGGAAAGCATCTCCCGATATAATCTCTGGTTAGTCAATACCCAGTTAGAATACTGGACGCAGAATCTACGAAGAAACTAGACTTGTATTATATATATATATATACATACATGTGTGTGTGTGTAAATGTGTAAGCCTACATGCACACACTCACACTGAAGTTATAGATGTGTACATGAACAAAATTAGATTTCTCGATGCATACAGTAGAATAAATATTTTTATAAAACGATATAGTCCGTGTCCGTTATTAATACTAATACATTGTAATCTCTTCTCAACTAATCTTTTGACGACAAAGTACACCAAATTCTACAGTACACGAGACATAAATGGGTTGTTATTGTGTAAGGTTTTATTCTGGCATCTTTAGTAAAAAAATATCGTAAGCAACGTAACTTGTTATTTTGTCTCCGTAATTAGAAACAATTTTTACAATATGTAGAAACTGACTTTAAAAATATATAACTAAACAAGTAGAAGGGGAGATTTTTAAAAAAACTGTTACATGGAGATAAATGCGTGACTACAGAGTATCAAAGAGGGAACTCATACAATGAATAATGAACTCAGTAGTATTGGTTTCAAATTTTGGTGGAAGGCCAGCAATTTTGGAGGAAGGAGAGTTCGATCACCTTGACCTCAGTGTTCAACTGATAAACTGATACTTATATCATCGACTCTAAAAGAATGACAGGCAAAGTTGTCCTCGGCGGCATTTGAACTCAGAATGTAAAGTCGTAAAATACACCGCTAAGCATTTTTGCCGGCGCGTTAACTATTCTTATTTCTTTACTGCCCACAAGAGGCTACACACAGAGGGGACAAACAAAGACAGACAAACGGATTAAATCGATTATATCGACCCCAGTGCGTAACTGGTACTTATTTAATCGACCCCGAAAGGATGAAAGGCAAAGTCGACCTCGGCGGAATTTGAACTCAGAACGTATCGACAGACGAAATACCTATTTCTTTATTACCCACAAGGGGCTAAACAGAGAGGGGACAAACAAGGACAGACATAGGTATTAAGTCGATTAGATCGACCCCAGTGCGTAACTGGTACTTAATTTATCGACCCCGAAAGGACGAAAGGCAAAGTCGACCTCGGCGGAATTTGAACTCAGAACGTAACGACAGACGAAATACCGCTGAGCATTTCGCCCGGCGCGCTAACGTTTCTGCCAGCTCGCCGCCTTAGTAAGATCAGCAAAAAATCCAGTTGTTCTTGGTAAATAGTTGAGTATTGATTCATTCCATTTCAAGGTAATATGATACTTTTCAAGAGCTACTTCTTAGAGTTGCGACATTTAAGGAATACTACTGATCTGATATTTAGATACCTTGCAGATTTTGTATGGATTTGGGGTACTTCTCAGCTATCTATAACCCGCAGCATTTTGTTCTTTTGCTATCTATATGATCAGCATTTCGTAAAACTTTCTCCGTTATGTTGCAATTAGTAACATGCTCTTATAAATGCCAGACGTACTTGAATCATTTTGTTGTTTCCCACTTTTCTTTATTTCCGAAGAAAGAAGTATGGCTGAAGTTATCTGCTTGCGTTACCTCTATAGTGTTTAACGGTGGTGACTTCTTCATATATAATCGGTTCAGCGTCGTTTGACTGATTAGCATGCAATCGGTCTCAGGTTACATTATGTCACATTTCGATGGCTCAGCTTTCACAACCCAAGAGCAGGAAATAGCTACTGCATAAAACGGGACAATGAAGCCCTTAAACTCCCAAGAGTTAACCCCAAGTAACGATTATGGTACTCTTTTGTAAAGAACAATAAACACATATTCAGTAGCTATAAAAATATTCATCGATATACGGTATCCCACTGCGTCATGATGATGCTAAACAATGAACAATGCCATCTGCAAAAGGAAGATTGGTCTGGAATAAATATAAACAGCAATTCTGCGATTGAATACATACATATCCAAACAGTGATTATTGGTGGAATGTTTCAGTCAAATCTACGAAGTACAAGCATAACGCGCCTGACATAGTTATTTGGAAAAGAAAAGAAAGATCGTGCAGAGTCATAGACATTAACTTTCTTGCAATTATGAACAACTGTTCCAAAATAAGGGCGACACAAGGAGAATAGCTATGGACAACTGTTTCAGAATTTGTAACTCCTCTATCCTGATTATAAATTCATATCTATACCAATAATCATTGGTACGCTTAGTTATGTTTGTAAATGTCTAAATCACAACCCGATGAAGCTAGAATTTTCAAGCAAAGAAAGCGACAAGCTAATACGGTCCAAGATGCCACGCAGTGGAAATGAACACAGAACCACGTGTTTCAAACTTTTTAACACACAGCCATGGTTTCGTGTGTATATGAATATATATATATATATATATATACACACAAACACATACACACACACATACATGCATACATACATTCATGCATGCATACATACATACCATGCATACACGTTCATGTAATTATATAGCTGGCGCGGGTGTATGCGTATCTGTATGTTTGTGCGGACGCGAGGAACAGTGCTTCTTTTCTTTTCTTTTTTTTATTCATCTGGATGAGTTCTCATAAAACATTTTTGCAGCATCCATTACTGTTGATGGTATTATTATTGTTGTTGCCTCTGTTGTTATCATTTCTGCTGCTGCTCTCGCTGCTGACGGTAATGTCTCGTAATTTACAAAGTTGACACATTCGTCTGCGGCGATAAAAATTCTTGAAAATGCTCTGAGGATATTATTATTGTTGATGTTATTGTTGTGATTATTAATGTTATGGCGGTGGGTTGGGGAATCGTTAGCACGTTGGACAAAATACTTGGCATCATTTCGTCCGTCTTCACGTTCTGAGTTCAAATTCCGTGGGGTTTGACTTTGCTGTTTACCCTTTTGAGATCGATAAAATAAAGTACTAGTCGAGCTTTGGCGTCGATGTAATGGACTAGAACCCCTCCTCCAAAAGTTTCAGGATTTGTGCCTATAGTAGAAAGGATTATCGTTATTATTATTATTATTATTATTATTATTATTATATTATTATTATTATTATTATTATTATTATTATTATTATTATTATTGAGTGAGAGAGCAGAGCATGCCATCAAAGTGACACTGGGGTACAAATACACGAAGTCCAATATACTCATCACGATAACCCATCTGATAAGGGTGCACCAGGCACATGCATCACAAAATATGCACGACATGGTGACCTCATATTAAGATAATCAGCGTATGACCTTGCAGGTGGGGCCCAGTTAGAATTTTCTTCAAGTCGTATAACCATTCCCACTCAAAAGATCCCTGAATA
>NC_043001.1:46350495-46355495 GCF_006345805.1 Octopus sinensis | reverse complement strand
TATGTACATGTATATTACATATGTATATATACATATATATATATATATATATATATATATATATATATATATATATATATATATATATATACACATATACATATAGTTCAAATTTACAGAAAACAAAAGACGAAGAAAAGTGTAGGAACAACAAGCAGGTGTATCAGTTTAACGCTCGGGAAAAAATGGAAAAGTCTTTTACGTTTCGAGCCTATGCTCTTCAACAGAAAGGATTAAGAGGGAAAAAACGGAGAGGGAATGATAGATAGATAGATAGATAGATAGATAGATAGATAGATAGAGATAGATAGATAGATAGATAGATAGATAGATACATACATACATACATACATATACATACATACATACATACATACATACATACATGTTGAATAGTTAAATATAAGGAACATGAGTGAAGTACTCAATGAAAGGTGCAGATTGTAATTATATTTATGCGGCAGTATGTCTTATCTTTCTGAAAAGCCGTTCTGTTACCATGTAGACTCGCGCGCGTACACAACACACACGTGCGCGCACGTACACCTGGAGTAACTAGAGTAACTAGAACAGGTCTGACAAACCAACTGGTTGATTGACTTCTGGTTGATTGACTTAGTCAAACAATTGATTACTTACTTAGTTAATTATTTAACTGACTACTGCTAATAAAAGAATGTGTGTATGTGTGTATTTGTGTGAGTGTGTGTATATTTGTGTTTAGTTATGATAAAAGCCGTTTTTATTAATCTGAGGGGTTTTAAGCAAGTTACACACACACTCACACACACAAGCGTGCGTACGTACGCTCATACATACATACATACATACATACATACATACATACATACATACATACATACATACTTGCATACATACAGGCTATCCATAAATTACCTTTACATAATGAAAAATTCAGGAAAAGAAAAAGTAAAATAAGAATAACTCAGCAGAGTTTATTGGAAAGCATAAGCAAACAAATGAAGCTTTATTATAAACATCAGAAGACTTTAATAATATTTATTTAACATGCAAGGAAGTTGATCGATGGATTTCAACTTTAGCGACACAATAAAGTGTGGAATTTGCAAAGATAATTTATGAACACTGTATGTATTATGTAATACGTGCTTACATTCCAAATTAGGAGTTTGTGTGTAGTTACTCAACTTGCGAGAAATTGCTGCCACATCTTCCTTAAATCACAAGCAGTCACCTAAGAGAAACCTTTGTAAGTACAGTAATGCCTCACTTTAGGCATTTAAAACACAAGATCCAGATTTTGAACGAAGTGGAAAGGTTTATACTACTATAAGAAATGCTTCTACGTGTTTCCGAGAAATTTAGAGAGAGCGGAAAAAAGTCTCTTCTAATTCTTGACTTGTTTTTTGAAAAGAAATCTACAAGTCCGTCTACGAGTGCTTGTGAATCGACGATCGCGTCTTCAAGTTTTGGTGTGCGCGAGTGTAGTGCGAGTGAAAGTGATTCAAAAAATTATTATAATAATAATTTTTTTTATTATAAATGATTTTGACATTCTTTTTACTTCTACATAAAATATTTTTACCTTCTACCGTTGTTTTATTGCCATTTATTTACGAATATTTTAATTTTTATAGGTAAAATATTTTTCTGGGAATTACGTTTTATTACATTGCTACTACGGGAAACTATTGCTCTGCTTTACGAGTTTTCGCTTTACGAGCGGGCTCCGGGAACAAATTAACTCGTAAATCGAGGTATTACTGTACATAAAAAAAGAGTGAGATAAGGCGAAGAGAGAAAAGGAGAAGGAGGCAACAGAAAGGGAGAAAAGTGTAAGGCAGAGGGCGAGAGTGGCAGACATTCCCTTGAATCATTTACCAGGAATCTCGATTTTCAGGTTTGGAAGTCTGTTTTCAGACAGGTGGTGTGAGAGTTCGCCGTTCGCTGATGTTTTGATAGATGGCCGATGTTATATCCAGGTGTTTTATAGAGAAACCTGTTATGGAGCAGTGAAGTGGTTTGACTATAGAGATGAATAACACCTATGAACTTGTGAGGATCGGTTGAACTAATAAAATGCAAGGGCGTCGCAATATTTGGCGTTTGCATCATATTTAACATAATTTATCATGGTATGCTTCAGGCGTTTATTGGTGTTGTTGATGTCGTTGTTGGTTTTTTTTTTTGGTAGCAGTAGTGACGGTGGTGGTGATGGTGCTAGTAGTGATTTTGGTGGTTGTGGTAGCACTGATAGTGATGGTTTTGGTGGGTGGGATGATGTTGCTATCATATGACTTTTTAAAATCTGAATTAAAATCTCGTCGAAGTCAACTTTATTCCTATTATTCCTCCGGGGTCCATGAAATAAAGTATTGGTCAAGAATTGGGCTCGATGCTATCAACTAACAACCTCCCTTCGAAAGTGCTGGCCTTGTGAGTAAACTGGAAGCTATTGTTACTGTTAAAAGCTGCAAACTAGCAGCCACATTCCACCAAGGTCGATCTTGCCTTTTATCCTTTGGGGTCGATAAAATAAGTATCAGTTAAGTACTGGATCGACTGACTCATATATGGTGCATTATTGGTGGTGCGCCTACAACCCGATGCCTTAGAGAACTTGCCACCAAAATCGACAAGTCTCCTCCACCTGAAATTGTTGGGTTTGCGCCAAAATTTGAAACAATTATTATTATGGAGGTGGCGATCCGGCAGAGTCGTTAGCGCGTCGGACACAATGCTTAGCGGCATTTTCTACCGGTTCCTTAAGTTCCGTCTTGTAATACCGCCGAGTTATTTGCGTTTCATCCGTTCGGAGGCGATAAAATAGTATTAGTTGAGCACTGGTATCGATTGAATCGATTTACCATCTTCCCTAAAGTTGCTGGCCTTGTGTAAAAATCTGGAACCATTCAAGCTGTGAGCTGGCAGAATTGTTAGCATGCTTTCGCCTCACCCAGGATAGCTGACGCAAAGCTCAACAGCTGATGGCTGATGCATGATGGCTTGCAACAGCTGTACATTTTTTTTTTCTTGGGAGTCCTTTTTCTTGAATTTTCCGTATGTGTTGCTTCTCTCACTAAAAAAAAAAAAAAAAACTGCGGATTATAGAGGTTTCGGATTTTGAGATTATTGGAGATTATTAGTTGTGCACCTACAAGCCAATACGTTGAAGAACTTCTTACCAAAAGTTTTCGAAATATTAATACAAGCAGTATAATAATAGCAGAGTACAAAGTAGTATATAACAGTAATAGACTTAGCAGAAACATGTGTTGACTCGTCATTTCAGGTTAGTAAAGAGGCAAATTCGAGCTGAGCAATCCAGTGCCCCTCCGATTCTAGAGGCTTTAGTTAATCTCAAGAAACTGAGCCATGTTCAAAATTCTACTTCAATTACTTTGTTCACCCCCATCACACACACACACACACACACACAGCGAAGATTAATACTAAAAACAGTCCTTAATCCTTTTTGACAGTAAGGATTTGTTTTTTTAGTTGATGCATTAACAGGAGGCAGTATGTCTGATTTATGTTAGCATTTCAGTCTCTGACTTGCACCATATCGCTTTCTAGTCACTGCATACACACTAACACACATGTCCTCTCTCTTCTTCTCTCTTTCCACATAATACTTTGGAAGAATATGAATAACTAACACTGACACGAGTTATCAAATTCAAACCAATAATACTTTGCAGTTTAGTCCTGTTATTTTTCCCCTTCCTGCAGTCAAATTACGAAACCTAAATTAGAACCGCCATTCCCAAGCCCTCATCCGCTGAAGAAATTCATCCCTTAACATTAAACTGTCTTGCCGAACCAATTTTTCACTTTTGTTAATTGAGCAGAGTGAGTGGGCGGATGAGTGGGTGTTATCGAGCATGAAGTATGCTTCTGTCGATGTGGAGGCACATGGCTTAGTGGTTAGAGCAGCAGACTTGCGGTCGAGAGATCGCGGGTTCGAATCTCAGATACACATAAGATCCACGCGGCTCCAGCAGAAGGTAATGGCGAACCTCTGCTGACTCTTTCGCCACAACTTTCTCTCACTCTTTCTTCCTGCATCTTGCAGCTCACCTGCGACGTGCCGGCGTCCCGTCCAGGTGAGGAACGTATACGCCAAGGAAACCGGGAAACCGGCCCTTATGAGCCAGGCGTAGCTCGAGAAGGAGCAACTTCTGTCGATGCGAGATTGCGAGTAAGTTTCAATTCTCGACAAAAGCCGTTACATCTTACTTACACTACTAAGTCCATGGAAACGTACCAATGTGGACATGGAAGAGATTCTATCTTGACAGAGAATATACGAGGCCAGCAAAAAGAGTTACGGTATGGTGTCCATAATTTTATCCTTTCGACTACAGAGACCACATGTTTGTAGATTGCTCAGTTAAACCCAATAAAACGCATAGACAGGACTCCTGTTACACGGAACTGAATATCGTAAATCCTCGAGTATAGTCCGCCCTTGAGTATAATACACAGGGGATTTTTAGAGGGTTGTACCTCTGAAAAACCTAAACCTTGTGTATAATACGCATCCCTTCTCTAACTTGAGTCAAGGAAGTCTATATAACGTCCTTGGTTTGTAAAAATGTATACGGTAACGTCCTTTATTATTATTGTATATATAACATAATGCAAACGTGTAGCTTTTTTGTGCATTTTGTTTGCAGAAAATAAAGAAATAACAGTAATAACGTTTAATAAATGTTGCTTACTGAAAGTTATGGATGGTTCTTTTATGACTTCATTGCTTTCAGGCTTAGCTTAAGGTATTTTCGCGCCCGACATCACAAAATGCGTCTGGATAAAAATTGCTGGACAGCAAATAGAGACTCGGACATTGCTCAGAAAATAAATATCATTTTTAACCTCGTATATAGTATGTACTAGGGATTTTGACCTTTAAATTTTGGGGGAAAAATACGGATTATACTCGAGGATTTACGGTATATCGTTTCCAGTACTAGTGGTTATCAACAGCAGCAGAAGCAAGTTCACAAAACAGA